>NW_007251735.1:272387-357840 GCF_000164805.1 Carlito syrichta
CGCCAGACGACAGGCGGTGGTTCCGCTTTGAGACACGGGGCGCCGTTACGAACTGCCGCGAGGACCCATGCGCTGCGAGGTGCGGGTTGGCCACTCTCGCCAAATCCCCTCCCCCAAAAGCCATTTCTAAAGGGGCTTCCAGGGCATCAGACCCGCGTCTCCACCGCAGCCGCCACGGGGACTGAGCGGCGGCAGGTCGGCCCCGCCCGCGGTTCCGGGGTCCGGGGGTCCGGCGGGGGCGCCCCCTGGCTCGCTCCTCCCGGGCGGGATCAGCGCCGGGCGGCGGCTCTGCCACTGTCCAGCCCGCCCCTCACGCGGGTCGGCCCGGGCATGGCCTCCCGGGCAAGGGAGAGTCTGGGGTTCTTGGAAATGACTGGGGAACAAGAAGGAAAAATTCTGGCAGGGAAAAACGTAAAATATCATTCTGGGAGGAAATGACAAACGGAGTCTCCGCTCACACGGTCTAATTCACATTCAAAAGTCACTCTAAATTTCTAAGAGTGTGAGAGCAACTCGTTTTCTTAAAAAAGAAAATCACAAGTATGTTAAAGAACGGCCTCTGTCAGGAGAAACCTGCGAGCCTTTGCTGCCACCCAGCGGTTCTTTTCCCTCGGCGCCCACGGTCTTGCGTGGGCTGCGGGGCCAGAGAGCTGGGGGTGTGCCGCGGTTCAGGCTGCCTGGTTGCTACTCGGAGGCTGCCGAGTTCATTCGACAGTGGCCGGAGATGTGAACAGAGGCTTGTGGGTCGGCCTCCGTGAGTTCTAAGGCAAGGCCCCTCTGAACCGAATAATTCCACTTCTAAGCGGAGCAAGATGTTTGGAAGCCTTAGTCCAGTTTGTCCTCTCAGCTGTGCCATCTCAGTGACCTTTTTATCCATCCACCACAAATTCCAGCTGTCCCAGCTCACCTTCCCAGCCCCATCATCCTTCCAGTCTGTAGCTACTCACAGTTTGCATTACAGGATAGTCAGCTTCTCAGAGGCATGACTTACAGAATCACATATATTAATAGGATGAACCATGTTGGCAATTTGATACATTCAACATAACATTTTCAGGCCAACGTAACACAGTAAACTCAGGGGTAGAAATGACCGATTTCATTATAGGGTGCTGTTTCAAAGACTGTTCCCTCTGTGAGAGAAGGGTCATTAGAGGATAAGAAGCAGTCCCATGTTCGTGTCTAATGGAATAGTTCTGGGAGTTACTGATCAGCTGAGTCCTGGGGAATAAGCAATGCAGCAACTGCTAACACTGGTTTGATATAAGCACTCCCTGCCCACCACCAGCCTTCCCCACGTCTACAGACAGGCAGGATCTGACCCGGAGCTTACCAGACAGGAGATCAGAAAACAGACTGTGTGGTACTGTGGTCCATTCATCACTCATTCATTCATTCAATGTCAGGCACTGTATCAGAACTGAGCACACTATCATGAACGAGGTAAATTGGTCCCTGCCCTCAGGACTTACTTGAGAGACCAAGGAGTAAGTAGGCAACTCTGGCACAGTGAGATAAGAGCCCTAATAAATGAAGTTAAAGAGTGTTACTGGAACACAGACAAGTGACACCAAATCAAGATAATAGAGGCTGGATTTCAAAGAACCCTGGAGTGGGCAGTGTGCAGTGGCTCATGCCTGTAATCCCTGCACTTTGAAGGCTGAGGCGGGAGGATCACTTGAAGGCAGGAGTCTGAGACCAGCCTGGGCAATATAGTGAGACCACATCTCTACAAAAATTTTTAAAAATTAGCTGGATGTGGTGGTGCATGCCTGTAGTCCCAGCTACTTGGGAGACTGAGGAGGGAGGACCACTTGAGTTCAGAAGTTGGAGACTGCAGTGAGCTACAGTCACAACGCTGCACTCCAACCTGAGGCAACAGAGCAAGACCCTGTCGCAAAAAAAAACAAAGAACACTTTAATGATGATAATGAGAATAGCTAACATTTATTGATCATATACTAAGAGTCAGTGATATGCTACAAGTTTTGCATAATAACCTCATTTACTTCTCACAACTGCTGTATGAGGTAGTAGATATATTCTTGTGTCCATATTACAGATGAGGAAACTGAGTCTTAAAGTGATTAAGCAATCTGTTTAAGATCATACAGGTAATAAGTTCCACAGACAGAACTAGAATTTAGGACTCTTTTTTTTTTTGAGTTGGAGTCTCACTTTGTCACCCAGGTTGGAGTGCAGTGGCACACTCATGGCCAGCCCAGCATTGACCTGCTGGGCTCCGGTGATCCTTCTGTCTCAGCCTTCCAAGAAGCCTGAACTACAGGCGTGCGCTACCACGCCTGGCTAATTTTTTATTTATTGTACAGATGAGGTCTTGCAGAGTTGCCCAGGCTGGTCTCAAACCGTGGGCTCAGGTAATCCACTCACCTCCCCAAAGTGCTGGGATTACAGGTTGAGCCACCGAGCCCAGCCAAACTCTTGTTCTTAATAGCTATAAGGCTAAGAATAAGGTTGCTAGGTTAACTAGCATATGGAAATTTAAGTGGGGATAATAGTGATCTGGTTAAGGCAGTGGCCATAAGGATGGAGATGAATGGATAGGTGTGAAATATTTAGGAGTGTGACTCAAGAGGACTTGGTTGTGGGGGTGAGGGAGAGGCAGAAGTCCATGAAGATGCACAGGTTTCTGGTTTGGGCAACAAGGAATCATTAAGCAACAGGAAGAAAACCTAGATGCAACAGGGAGAGTGAAAAGGCCAGAATGAATGAATTTAGGACATTTCCATTTTCACACACTGGCACCAACAGAACATCCAAGTAAAGCTGTGTAGTGTGTAGTTGAATAGACTGATCTGAAACACAGATGTGTGCGGAAGCTATTACCCAATGGGTACTGGAAGACATAACAATCAATGAGCTAGCCTAGAAAGTGAACTGAGAGGGCACATAGGAGGCTTGTTACAAAACCCAGAGGAACACCCAGCCTTTAAGGCATGAGCAGAAGTCCAAAAATGAATCTAAGAAGAAAGTGTCTAGAGAGGTAGGAGGAAAATAAGGGGAGTGTGTTATGACAGAAACTGCATATTGAACATACCTTGTGCACCGCTTCAAAGTCATCTCTATACCACTTCTTACTCCAACCACAGAATTGGTGGCAATAACCTTTTGCTTCCCACCCTGGGCTTTTCTGACACTGCAGACTACTACCTGAAACATGAAGAGTCCCATCTCCGGTGTTCCTAATAGGACTGAAAGTGGAGGTTTCAATAAGAACTCACGGACTTGAATATATAGAAATAGATGTAGATATAGATATGTGTGTATGTATACATTGTCAAGCTCTGTCTGTCAAGAGGTCCTAGAAGCAATTATATCACAGTAGCTATGAGTATATTTAGAGATCTTAATTTCTAAATACACCTTTTCAATACAAAGAACCTAGGATATGATCTTATATATGGAAAATTCTAAAGAATCCCTAAAACTAATATGGCTAACCAATGAAATAATCAAGGATACAGGATATTAGATCAACACACTAAAATTAGTTCTATTTCTACATATTAGAAATAAACAATTGAAAAGTAAATATTTAAAATTTCATTTACAATAGCATCAAAAAGAATAAAGTACTTAGGAATAAATTTAGCCAAGAAAATGTAGAATTTATACATTGAAAACTGTAAAAATACCATTGAAAAAATTAAAGAAGACCTAAATAAATGAAAAGATATTTCAAGTTTATGGATTGAAAGACATAATATTGTAAAGATGGCTATATTCCCCCAAAGAGATCTACATTTCAATGCAATCACTATCAAAATCCCAACAGCATTTTTGAAGAAATAGAAAAGTTGATCCTAATGCATATGAAGTAGCAAAGGACCCACAAATTTGAAGGGCTCCTTTTTTTTATTTTAAAACCTACTACAAATTTACAATAATCAAAAAAGACTTGCGTGTCCAGAAACAAAGCCATACATCTATAGTCGATTGGTTTTCAACAAAGATGCCAAAATCATTAAATGGGGAAAGAACATTCTCTGCAACAAATGGTGCTGGATCCTTACCTCACACCATATACAAAAGTTAACTCAAACTGAATCACAAATCTAAATATAAGAAGTAAAACTCTAAAACTTTTAGAGGAAAACATAGGCATAAATCTTCATTACCTTGGATGTTTTAGATTCGACACCAAAAACACAAGCAACAAAAGAAAAAAAAGTAAATTAGACTTCACCAAAATTTAAAAAGTTTATGTATCAAAGCACACTATCAAAAGAGTGAAAACACAACCCACAGAATGGGAAAGAAATTTGCTAATCATATGTCTGATAAGAATACAGTATCAGAATATATAAAGAACTTTACTTAACAACAAAAAGTCAAATAATCCAATTTTTTTGTTTTTGGGGTTTTTTTGTTGTTGTTGTTGTTGTTGTTTGTAGAGATGTGGTCCCTATTTTGCCTAGGCTGGTATTGAGCTCCTGGTCTCAAGCAATCATCCTGCCTTGGCCTCCCAGGGTACTGGAATTACAGGTGTGGCCATGGTGCCTGGTCCAAATAATCAACTTAAAAGTGAGCAAAGGACTTGTAGTGACATTTCTCCAAAGAAGACAAAAATAGCTAGCAGTTGAAAAGATATTTAATGTCATTGTGATTAAGAAAATAAAAATCAAAACTATAATCAGGGCTGGGCACAGTGGCTCATGCCTATAAGCCCAGCACTTTTGGAGGCCAAGGCTGAATAACTGCTTGAACTCGGTGTTTGAGACCAGCCTAGGCAACACAGCAAGACCTCATCTCTACAAAAAAACAACAAAACCCCCCAAATTTACCAGGCATGGTGGCATGCACTTGTAGTCCCAGCTATTTGAGAAGCTGAAGCAGAAGGATCCCTTGGGCCCAGGAAGAAGAGGCTATGAGGAGCCATGGGCATGCCATGGCACTCCAGCCTGGGCAACAGAGTGAGATCACTGACTAAAAAAAAAAGCACAAAAACTGAGATACCACTCAGCACTCACTAGGTGGGAAAGGGAGGGGAGGGCAGGAAGGGGAGGGGAGAGGAGGGGAGGAATGTGCAGTCACTTTGCAAAACAGCTTAACAAGTCTTCAAAAAATTAGAGAATTAACCAGATGACCCAGCAAATCTATTTCTAGAGATATACTCAAAAGAATTAAAAGCGGAGATATTCAAACAAATATTTGTGCATAAGTATTCATAGTGGCATTATTTACAATAGCCAAAAAGTGGAAACAACCTAAATGTCCTTCAAGGAATGAATAGAGTGTGGCATATGCATACAACGGGATATTATGCAGGCATAAAAAGGAATGAAGTTTTGACACATTACACCATAGATGAACTTCAAAAACATTATGGTAAGTGAAAGAAGACAGACACAAAAGGTTGCATATTATATAATTCCATTTCTATGAAACATCTAGAACAGGTAAATCCATAGAGACAGAAAGCAGACTAGTGGTTGCCAGGGGCTGGGGAGATGGGGAAATGTGGAGTAATTGCTTATTGCACACAGGGTTTCCTTTTGGGGTTTTGAAAATGTCTTGAAACTAGTTAGAGGTGGCAGTTGCCCAACAGCATGAATGTACTAAATGCCACCGAATTGTACACTTTAAAATGGTTGTCGGGGCATGGTGGCTCAAGCCTGTAATCCCAGCACTTTGGAAGGCCGTGGCAAGAAGATTGCCTGAGCCCACAGGTTAGGGACCAGCCTAGGCAATGTGGTGAGACCTTGTCTCTATGATAAATTTTAAAAATTAGCCGGGCGTGGTAGCAGGCGTCTGTAGTTCCAGCTACTTGGAAGGCTGAGGCGGAAGGATCACTGGAGCCCAGCAGGTAGACGCTGGGGTGGCTATGAGCATGCTACTGCACTCCAGCCTGGGCAAAAGAGTGAGACTCCGACTCAAAAAAAAAAAAAAAAAATGGTTAAGGTTAATTTTTTGTTATGAAAATTTGGCTTCAATTAAAAAAAGAACCAATATGTCTTGATTCAAAATTTGTTCTGGAAAAGAAAAAGCAAAAAGTGCTCAAAGAATTACAGGAACAAGCAAAAGGACACAGAATCCATCCTGAGGGAGAACTGTTCCTCAGTTAAGAACTTAATTAACTGGAACTGTATACATATGTATTTTTTGAAGCTACATTAGCAAGACTTACTTTTCAAAAATGCCCACTGTGAATGTCAAAGTATATTCTTAAGTATTTTATACCTAATGTAAATATTTTTTCAGAAGTCTTGTTTTATGTTTGTTAAACTGAGCACAGTCTTTGAGTAATATTTAAACATTACTTTTTGTATTTTAAATAACAATTAAAAAAACACACACAGGAACCAGCTTGAAGGAGTTCCCACTAGCCAAATCTGGGACAATTTGAACATAAAACATACAACCACTAGAGTCCCACGGGGCCTTGCACTCAGAATTTTAATTTTATGCAGTCACTGTCTTGAAATTCTTAATAATTGTATCTTTGAATTTGTTTTTTATAAGTGAAGTCTAATAGTACAATGAAGCATGCTAAGAGCTTGGGGCCTCTGACCACCCATGCGTCTGACTCCTGCTTCCCACTCCCCACCCCCTGATCCCCCATTCCCTGACCAGTTTTGCATTCCCTGCCTTGCTTTAGGGCAGTGACTGGGTCACCTTGCCTGAGGGAGCCTCACATTTCACTATCCCCTTTCATCCTGGCAGCAGCCTAGGCATGGATGGGTGCAAGAGGGGTCAGGGTTAGGCACATGCCCCACAGCACTGTCAAAAAAAAAGGAACCCAGCTGGCTCAGTGGCTCAGCCTGTAAACCCGCGCCTTTGGGAGGCTGAAGTGAGTGAATTGCCTGAGCCCGCGGGTTCGAGACCCACCTGGGCAACTTGGCGAGACCTCATCTCTACAATAAAATAAAAAAATTAGCCGGGTGTGGTAGCGCATGCCTGTAATTCAGGCTACTCGGAAGGCTGAGGCAGAAGGATCGCCGGAGCCCAGCAGGTCGAGGCTGCGGTGGCCAGGAGCGGCCACTGCACTCCAGTCTGGGTGACAGAGTGAGACTCCAGCTCAAAAAAAAAAAGGAACCCAGAGAAAATTGTCTCCCAAAATAACAATTTTCTTTGGGAGTAAGCAGAAAGGATTATAATCTGGGATGCACAAGTATAGCAAGCCACAGATGAATCTGAAGAGGAAAGAGTACAGGGAAGCTTTTATTAGCAAAACAGAGATTTATGTAAGCAGTCTTAAAACAGTTCATTAGTTCTGGAGGCTCCCTGGTATCAGTTAGAAAAAACAGAATTCCAGAACGGCAAAGAGAAATTATAGCAGGGCATAACTGCTACGATAGGAAGCAAAGTGCAACCTGGGTACCTTGACATGCCGGGATCTGTGGTGATAGCTAACAGATCATGATGTTCTGAAGGGTAAGATAGAAGGGGTGTTTCTTGACTTATTATTCCCAAAAGAGAAAGAACTAGTGAGTAGAAGACTGAAGTCAGTCTTCATAATGAAAATCACGGTCCCTCTCCAAGTCACTGATCTGTCACTTCATAGACGAGCCTAATCAGTGAAGAAGCTGTATCCACTTGGAAAGGACATTTCAATGTCACAAAAATATACAATAAACATTCCCCTGCTCCTTTCTCCCAAAGGAACCAAGGCCATTATCAAGGATAAATGTGCATTAGGGAAAAAGAAATACCTAGATTTTAAAGACTGCTGGGTACAGGACCTCAGCTGACACTGGTATAAGATTAGAAATGCCACAGTGGTCCTTCAGTTAAGAGTGCAGATTCATGGGAGGTGGAAGGATGAATGCAGGCTTGGCCTACTGTAATCTAACAAGATCCACTTTGTAGTGTTCTGTTCTCCCCAACCCCGTCTTCTAAGTGGGGCAAATAAAAACTCAGTGGTTGGCAGAGACCTCTCATTGACCTGTGATGTAAAAGCCTTCATGGTAGACTGGGCCAACTGAAAGTCAATCTTCTTCACCAGGCGAAGATAGTAAATTAGAAGCAATTCACGCAAAGAATTGCAGACATTAATGTTATCTTCAAAAATCTGAAGATAAAGAGATGTAGGCCTCTGTATCCCCAATTCAATTCACCTCTCTGGGTCCTGCAATAACTACATGGAAAGCCTGGAGATGGATGGTGGTGATAGGTGCCCAACAACACGAATGTAATTAATGCTACTAAACTGTACACTTAAAAATGCTAAGTTTTGTCATGTATATTTTACTACAATAAAAAACATACATGGATTGTGAACTACCTCAAGTGTAGCTGCTAGTTTGGATGCAGTATCTTTTTTATGACAGCTTTACTGAGAGTCATAGACAATTAAGTTCACCCTTTAAGTGTACAATTCAGTGGTTTTTAAAAAATATTTACAAAGTTGTACATTGATGGCTACTATCTTGTTCTGGAACATTTTAATTACCCTAAAAACCATATCCAATTACATTCTCTATCCCTACTTCATTCAGCCCCTGGCAGTCATTAATCTACTTTGTCTCTATACATTTACCTGTTCTGGACATTCACATATGTCCAGAACATACATATATACTCTAAATTCAAATACCAGCAGACATTTGGTATTTGAATTAAAAGTTTTATAAATATTTTTAAGTACATAGAATACAAAATCTTGGCCAAGCATGATGACTCATACCTTTAATCCCAGCGCTTTGGGAGGCCAAGATGGGAAGACCACTTGAGGCCAGGAGTTCAAGACCAGTCTGGGTAACATAGCAAGACCCTGTCTCTCCAAAAAACTAGTCAAGTATGGTGGCATGTTCCTATAGTCCTGGTTACTCAGGAGGCTGAAGTGGAAGGATCACCTGAGCCCAGGAGTTGGAGGTTACAGTGAGTTATGATTAGGCCACTGTATTTCAGCCTGTGTGATAGTGAGACCCTGTTCTCAAACCAAAAAAAAGGCAAAAATAAATTGTTAAAGGTATTGGATAAATCAATGTATATATAATTTTCACTATGTTCAATCTGTACTATTTAAATGCTCTAATAAACATACAATACTTTTGCAATTTCTTCATCTTCTTTTCTTTTTAAAATTATCCTTGCAGGTTTCCACGTAACATAGCTAGCTAAGTAATAATGAATTTACTTTTTAAGAACATCAATAAGGCCGGGCTCGGTGGCTCAGCCTGTAATCCTGCACTTTGGGAGGCCAAGGTGAGTGAATTACCTGAGCCTGTGGGTTTGAGACCCACCTGGGCAACTTGGAGAGATCTCATCTCTACAATAAATCAAAAATTACCCAGGCGTGGTAGCGCACGCCTGTAGTTCCAGCTACTTAAAAGGCTGAGGCGGAAGTTTCGCCGGAGCCCAGCAGGTCAAGGCTGAGGTGGCCAGGAGTGTGCCACTGCACTCCAGTCTGGGCGACAGAGTGAGACTCCAACTCAAAATAAAACAAAAAAAAAACCTCAATAAAAATATGTTGACTTAGAAAAAGCACTTTGTACGTATGATTACATTTCTAGATCTCACTGAAAACGCAAGCTTAAGATTAAAGGGTGGCTGGGTACAGTGGCTCACGCCTATAATCCCAGCACTTTGGGAGACAGAGGTGAGTTGCCTGAGCCTAGGGGTTCAAGACCAGCCCAGGCAACTTGGCAAGACCTCATCTCTACAATAAATAAAAAAATTTAGCTGGGCATGATGGTGTGTACCTGTATGTAGTTCCAGCTACTTGGAAGGATGAGATAGAAGGATCACCTGAGCCCAGCAGGTTAAGGGTGCAATGGTCATGAACGTGCCACCGTCCACCAGCCTGGGCGACAGAGTGAGACTTCAACTCAAAAGAAAAAAAAAAAGACTGTTAGGGGTAAAGCTTTCTTAGCAACTTCAAAAAAATCATTTATATGAATAATAGCTTCATAATAAATTAATGACTCCCTTATCACTATTATTAATGCAAATTTGCCTAGTGGGTTAAACAAACAGATCTGTTTGCCATACTATATAACAACATCTACACTTTCTAAAACCTCAATTTGACCTGGGTCATCCCAATTCTCAACTACTCCTCCATTCTGCCTGGCATGAGAAAGAGGCTGGAGTTGAAAGACTGCTGAAATATAATAACCCTTTGTACTCAGATGTCCCTTCTGAGAAGACATCATAAATCTAGCAAACAACTCAGATGTCTCCTCTCAGTGAACATAAAGAAATTGCTGGTGATTGTAGTGTGGACAAGCTTATACCAGCGCAAATTTTTCAAAAATGTATGCTTCCTTGAAATTTTCCATTCAAATTGCATAAAAAAGCAAATAAAGAGTTGGAATATATACTGAGAGATGACTGATCAGTTGAGAAATGGTTTCAGGAATCCCAAGTGTGTCATTCCACATCTTCTTCAAACAACAGACTGGACAATAAATTATATGTTATTAATGTAGGAGAAAGAAAACAAGACTGCATTGTCTGCTCGAGTAGAAAAACACCAGCAGAAGATATCAAACAAACTACTGTACCACATGTATCAATAAACCTGCAATGCATGTTGGTGGCTGTTTCACATGTAACCACATTAGAAAAACATAAGATATAAAATTTTGATTTTGTCTCATAAATAAGTTCCTCAATGTCCAAAATTCCATTATAAAACAAATATTACAATAAAATAACTGGTTCCAACACTATACTATTTAGTATTAAGTGATTTGTTGTTCACTATTTCATAAAATAGTGTGGTCGGTTTGCTGGTAGGTGATCCACGCAATGTCTCTGAGCACAAAGGGGTAAACCAGACTAAATGTAGGCTAATTGAGGGGCTTTCTGCCCGAGGTAGTCTACTTTGGTTCACTTATCTACAAACACTACCGTAAATACCATTCCCAATTACTTTATACACACCTAGACTGTAACCTTATGACACTGCATATGCTGCATTCTAAAAAAAAAAACCCTGACTAGAAAATAAAATATTCCTAAAATATTCATATTTGTTTAAGAAGAGATTACTAATCTATCCTGGTGAAAAAACATAAAATGACATAAAAAGTACAGTAAACATTAACAGTACTAGTTTAAAAAAATCACTTAAAATCACTATTCATGACTTATTTAGTTTAAAATAAATCTAAGTTTTTGGTAGATTATTTATAGTTATGCATAATTTCAGTGGAATTTTAATCAATCATTACAGTTCAACTCCATGTAGTATTAACTTTTCTTTTCTGTTTCCTGTGCCAATTTCAACTCTTCTTTTATTCCCTTCTGATCTCTGGAATACTGTTCAAATATTGGTTGATAAATATAGATTCCTCCAGCAATTCCAAGGAAAGTAGCAAAAAGCAGTTGTGGAAGAGTCAATCTCCCAAACATCTTGATAACAAACACAGCACAAGGTAAGGGTGGTTTCGGAAAGTCACACTCCACATCCAGGAAATCTCTTCACATCTGTGTACAAAGAAAATGGGAAGCAAAGCCATAACTCAGTAAATGTCCTTTAAAAGATGTCATATCACTATGCACTGAAGTGAACAATATTTTTATATTACTAATATAGAAATAGAAACATAGGGAGTATGGGAAATGAGGGTTGGGATGGTATAAGACAAGGCTAAGTCATTTTCTATTGCAGATTGTTCTCAATGGTTTTAAATGGATAATTCAGAAAATGGCAAAAACGAGGGGAGGACAAGGCATACTCTTTATGCCTTTAATGTCATACCATAAAATCAACTACTAAAAAGAAGCAGCCAAACTAAGTCTAAAGGGATCGCCTCCAAAGACTCTGATCTGGAAGCAGGAGAAAGGCAGGGAGAGAAACTTAATTTTTCCTTTCGTACTATCCATGCTTCTCTAACAATCTGTACGATAAAAATAACAATTTTAGAAAATAGGCTAAAAGGTTTTATGAGTTCCCTTTGCTACCTTAG
This sequence comes from Carlito syrichta, assembly GCF_000164805.1. Lineage (NCBI taxonomy): Eukaryota > Metazoa > Chordata > Mammalia > Primates > Tarsiidae > Carlito > Carlito syrichta. The sequence goes on from NW_007251735.1 coordinate 284,267, forward strand.
TAAGTACAAATAGATATTAAATATACACTTGCCATCTATTTTTGACAAAAATGTAAGTAGAGATTTGGCTGGTTTTGCTTTTAACAATTGAGGAGTTAAGACCTTAGTACTTTCCAGAAAGCAATACTCTTTGCCAACACCTTAATCTCTGGAGAAACTAAGTCTAGACGTTTGTGAGTGAGATAAGCACAGTGAAGGATTTACATGTTTCCTTAAGGATACCAACACTTTACGGCCTCTTAAACTAGCACCCAAATGCATAAAGGTCATTAGTAGCAGAACCGGTACAAGAAACTAGCGTGCCCTTAATATCCTTGGAATGTAATTTAAACTAAACGGGGCAAGAAAAGAACCCTGTTTTTTCTGGACGCTATGACTGATCAGGTAAATGACTTCACCAACCTTGATCTGGTTCAATGACTTTGTTAAAAAAAAAAAAAAAAAAAAAAACACAGGAACCATGTGAGCCTTATTTCCTACATCTGTACAACAGGCTAAATCATCCCGACTCTGCCTACCCCGTTCCACATGCATTTTCTGTCAGGTCATCAAAACGGGGAAATGTTCCACCCACATTTACGTTTTTTTTTTTTTACCTTTACCACCGTTAATACTCCCAGGCCGCTCCGAGGTCCTAATCCCGCCTCCCGCTGCCGCCCGCAGAGGACAGCTCGGCTCCTTCCGGCAGTGTCCGGGTCCCGGAGCACAGAGAACACAAAGCCAAAAGCGAGCGGCAATCCCGCGGTTCGGAAATGCAGAAGAGAAAGCGTAGGCGAGCCCGTGGCAAAGCGTAGAGACGAAGACCAGCCCAGGAGCTTTGGACGGCGGCGACCACCTCGCGGAGTTTGCGAGAGCGAGGAAATAACGCTTTCCGGGCTACTTCTGCGCCTGCGCGCGACGGCTGCTCGCAAAGGCCAAACTTAGTGGGTGAACTAGCAGCGCGCGCTGCCGCAGCGTCCTTCCGCCCCAGTCGAGTAGCGGACGGGGATCGGCAGCGCACCTTTGGGCTGGTACGGAATGGAGCGCGAGGGCAGCGATGGCCGTCTTGGCTTACGCGGCCTCCAGAACCGCTCTGGCGAGATTAAGCTGCGAAAGAGAAAGTCTACCTTGTACCTCAGCACCCAGGAGAAGAGCGCAGGACGCCGCGGGGGTGAGTGAGGGGCGCGGTCTGGAGAGCTTTTCCCCATGTGAAAGGAGCACCCCCCATTTCACTACCAGCAACCGGTTGTTGCCAGTTGAGCTCTGTGTTGCTGGATGTTAAGAGTTTTGAAATTCTGGAAATACAGGTTTTTATGTAAATTCTGATTTTTAAATCTTGGCACCTAAAATCAATGTTTAAAAAGTACTCTGTTAGCCGGGCGTGGTGGCGCACGCCTGTGGTTCCAGCCGCTTGGAAGGCTGAGGCCGAAGAATCGCCTGAGCCCAGCAGGTAGAGCCTGCGGTGGCCGTGAGCAGCGTGCCACTGCACTCCAGCCTGTGCGTCAGAGTGAGACTCCGACTTAAAAAAACAAAACAAAACTCTGTATTCAGCCTAAGGGCTGTCCACTTGTAGCTAAGAAGAGGACTTTGGAGTCAGTAGACAGACCTGGGTCTGAAACCTATTTAGACATTTACCATTGTTTACTGGAGTGCAGTGGCCGCTCCCGGCCACCGCAGCCTCAGCCTTCCAAGGAGCTGGAACTACAGGCGCGCACTACCACACCCGGCTAATTTTTTTATTTATTGCAGAGATGAGGTCTCGCCAAGTTGCCCAGGCAGGTCTCGAACCCGTGGGCTCAGGCAGTCCACTCACCTCAGCCTCCCAAGGCGCGGCATTACAGGCTGAGCCACCGTGTCCGGCAGCAGTTTAATTTCTGAGCCTCGGTTTCCTCATAGGTAAAATGGGGCTATTAGCACCCCATAGCATTGTTTTGAGAGGGAGAGACATGAATTGTCACAGTGCCTGGCACATAGTAAGCATCAATAAGGGATATTTTAAAATGTACTAAGGACCATTTTATACAAGGGAGGACCCCTAAAAAACTGAAGTTATCTTTTGGAGGGCAGGCTCCTTGTACAGGCTTCCTCTGCTGAGTACGTGTTCTAGGAACCCATCGGCATTAGCGTTGTTGTGAAAGGCTGCGTTTGGCTCCAGTGATTTTGTGTGTGTGTGTGGCAGAAAGGTGACCGGTTTCTCCACCATGACGTTGCACCGCGCTGAGTGTTCAGCAGTTTTTGACCAAAAACAGCATGGCCCCCATGTCCCACCCTCCCTATTCACCGATCTCACCCCAGCAACATTTTTTTGTTTCCCTGGATGAAAGCCCTCAAAGGGAAAAGTTTTGCCCATGTGGAAAAAGTGAAACAAAAAACAGCAGAAGCCCTAAAAGGCATCCAAATTGATGAGTTCAAAAACTGTTCTGAGCAATGGAAGAAGCGCTTTGATAGGTGTATAGCATCAAACAGAGAGTACTTTGAAGGTGAGTGTAAACAAATAAGAATACACAATTTTTATAAACTCTGTATTTTGGGGGTCCTCTCTTGTATATCACTGTGTGGTACATACAAAGAATTGTGTCCTAAATAATTTATTCGCTACTTTCTTTTATTAGATAAACATGCAGTAATGAGCCTAAGGCCTTAGTTAACCCAGTTCCTTTTTCAATATTTACCTTAATAGTCTCTTTATACAGTAAGTTGTAAGAAAAGTTGGTTAAACTAAAGGAGTGGTGATCACCCAGTGGTGAGGCCCTGGACTTTGTATAACTTTCCCATGTGCTCTGAGAGTGGTGTGGAGGGGCCAGAGGTCAGGTGACCACTGTGCCTTAGCAGAACCTGAGCCAAGGAGCCAACCAGAGCAGCAGGTTTTAACTTCTGCAGGTGGAACTGCCTGACCTTTGTGCCACAATTACCTGTTTTGTTTTTCAGATCTTCTTGGAGAAAACATTTATCTGGTCTTGTTTACCGTAGCTTTACGAATATTTAACTGCTTTTTAGTGCAGACGAGCTTTGTTCCAGATGAATACTGGCAGTCTCTTGAAGTTGCACATCACATGGTTTTCAAATATCCTTTGTAGTTTCTTTTCCAGACTATGAACATGTATTCATCTTAGGATTTGTTTTGAGCATCTATTACAGCAGTCCCCCTATCTGCAAGGGGTTCCAAGACCTCCAATGGATTCCTGAAATCCCAGATAGTATCCCAGATACCCCTGAAATCCCAGATAAGTACCAAACCCTGTGTTTTCCCCTGTACATACATGCCTGTAATAAAGGTTAATTTATAAATTAGCCCAGTAAGAGATAAGGAACAATAATAAAATAGAAAATTTTTGTTTTGTATTTAGATTAGAAAATATAGTTTATTTAGAAAGTAAATTGGAGAGAGAGAAAGAAGGGGTTCACCTCCCCAAGTGAAGGGACCAAAGCTTAAGAAAACATGGCCTGGCCATAGCTCAGAGAGCACATAGCCACATCATCTCTTAGCAAGGGAATGGAAAAAGTAGAAAATTTTTAACAATATACTGTATAAAAATTATGTGAATATTGCTACTTTCTCTCTCCTTCCCTCCCTCTTTCCCTCTGTCTCTCAAAATATCTTAATATTTTCAGACAGCAGTTTACCAAGGGCAACTGAAACCACAGAAAATGAAACCTTGTTTAAGGGGGAACTACTATATATATTTTCAATTTTCTCCAAATAATTTTAATCCATCAAAGTATGCCATTATTTTATACTAATTTTCTTCTATATCTTTCTTTGATGTTAGTCTTTAACTAGCATATATTCCCACAGTACTAAGTATTTGGAAGCTACAGAGGAAGGAAAAAACACATTACTGCCTTGAAGAAGTTAAGAATTCAGTTGTCCTATTGAATTTTTAATGCAAATATCCAGTATAAAATAAAATTCTGTGTTTTAAAACTTCATTGTCAAAAGTAAAATAAAATATTGTTTCACATTTGACGGTGAAAACAGACTTTGCCGGGTATGGTGGTGCATGCCTATAATCCCAGCTACTCGGGAGGCTGGGGAGAGAGGATTGCTTGAGCCCAGGAGTTTAAGACCAGCCTGGGCAACATAGTAACACTCCTGTCTCAAAAAAAAGTAAATAGGCTGGCTTCAATGTTATTTGACAGTTAGTCCTTAATCTTACTAATTATGGTTATTTGACCTGGGAATGGACAGAAAGATTGAGAGGTTACACTTACCCCTTAATCTTTGCAAGCATTTACAAGATTCTGCATCTTTTGGGGAAAGACAGTGTTCAGTTGCTGGTAAGTTTAAATAAAGGTAACCAAAATAGTTGTTAAAAGTCGATTTATTCCTTTTCTCCTTCAGAAGTTAATGTATATTAACTAAATGATATTGGTAGCATGAAATTTGTTTTTAAAAGGCTACTATTGCTAAAGTCTAGCCATATTTGGGAAGTCTGAGGTACTAAACACATACTGTGAGGTTTAACTCTTTAAAATATGCTAAAACACAAGACCGAACATGAAAATGTCCTGCTGTGTAGAATCCTGTTAGGATGTGCAAAATGGCTTTATTAAATATTATTTCAACTTTAGAAGCAAACTTCCTTCTGAAAAGAATCACTTGAAAGCAATATTGTGTTTTGTTTTTTATTTTATTTTTAGAGGAAGAGTCTTTGCTATATTGCCCAGGTTGGTCTTGAACTCCTGGCCACAAGCAGTCTTCATGTCTTGGCCTCCCAAAGTGCTGGGATTACAGGTGTGAGCCACCGAACTTAAGCTGTGTTTTGTTTTTTTAACTTGTGACTGGAAGGCCATATTATATGAGCTTATGAAAACTAAATACTTTTAAACCAACTAAGGATTTAGTGTTGAAATTACAACTTTAAAAAAACTAATTTCACAGAAATATAATGATACATATAAATTGTGCTAATGTATTAACTGGGCATCAATAATAAGTAGGATTATAATTCTTAGATCATGAATTACTGGGGTCCTTTGCTGGGAGAGGTTACAAAGAGCCTCACTTGCAAGATTTTTGTGTGTGTGTGTGTTTTGTTTTTTGAGTGGTAGTTTCACCGTGTCACCCAGGCTGGAGTGCAATGGCATGCTCACGGTTACCGCAGCCTCGACCTACTGTGCTCTGGCCATCCTTCCGCCTCAGCCTTCCAAGCAGCTGGAACTACAGGTGCGCACTACCACACCCAGCTAATCTTTTGATTTATTGTAGAGGAGAGGTCTCGCCAAGTTGCCTAGGCTGATCTCGAACTCCTGGACTCAGGTAATCCTCTTGCCTCAGCCTCCCAAAGTCCTGGGATTACAGGCTTGAGCCACCGTGCCCAACCTTCTCAAGATCGTCTAAACTATCAAGTTGGACTAAGAAGTTTGGGCCTTCCACATTTTCTGTTAGGGAAGGCTAGTGGCCCACTATTTCAAAGAAAGTCCAAATTATGAAGTGTTTTGTGGAGCCTAGAAAGACACTGAGATTCTGGGGTATTTGTTTTAAGGCAGGATTGTACTCTCTCCTTTGCACAATAATATTTGATTCTCCATTATTAAAAATGGGAGTCAGACCAGTGAAATTGATGTTTTGCATAGGAAGAGCAAGTGGGAGGAGAATTGAGAACAATCACAGAGTTTCTCCCATTGACACAGTAGAATTTAGAAGCTGTGAACTCACTTTTCTTCTCTCAGAATTACCCACTAGTTTATAGAATATGCAGGGTATCCATAAAGTCTGGAACCATAGGAAAATATATATAATCTCATCAAAGACATTTTATATCCCAGGAAGCAGGTTAGATTATGAATGAAGAGGTCTTCAACATAGAAATATTTCCTATTCCTCCAAGACCTATCCATTGCCTTCAATCTGTGGCTGACCTACCAGGCCAATTTGTGATACAAAGGAAACCTCCCCAGACCCTCTATTCTCCCAACTCCCCAAAAAACCTCTGTCCTACGTGGAGCTTCACCAGGTAAAGATTCATTAGGATGTGATTATTTAAACTCTCATGCAGATTAGTTTTAAAAGAGTATATCCTTTTTTTAGGTGGGCATGATGGCTCACACCTATACTCCCAGCACTTTGGGAGACTGAGGCAAGAAAATTGCTTGAGCCCAGGAATTCCAGACCAGCCTTAGGCAACATAGTGAGACTTCATCTCTACGGAAAAAAAAAAAAATTAGCCAGGTGTGGTGGCACACACCCGTAGTCCCAGCTAGTCTGGAGGCTGACACCAAAGAACTACCTGAGCCCAAGAAGTTGAGGCTGCAGTGAGCTGTGACTGTGCCACTACACTTCAGCCTGGATGACAGAGTGAGACCCCAACTCACAAAAATAAATAAAAAGATTATATAATTTTTAAGCTAGAAGGAGTCAGAGAAGTTAAGTAAATAGACCAAGGTCACAGCATGTTAAAGCAGAACTAGAGCTAAATCCTAGGTCTAATTACTCACAGCCCAGTGCTCTCTCTAGATAGCTTCTTTATAAACTACATAAAGTATGTGCACAGAAGTAGGGATGGCTTAGAGCTGCACTGTCTAATATGTAGCCAAGAGCCACAGGTAGCTGTTGAACACTTGAAATGTGGCTAGTCCAAATTGAGAAGTACTCTAATTATAAAATAAGTTCAGGATGTCAAAGGCCTAGTACATATATTTTTATTTTTTAAATATTGCTTAAATGTTGAAACAATATCTTAAGTATACTGGATTAAACAAAATTAATTTTACCTGTTTGGGTGTTTTGGGTTTTTTTTTTTACTTTTTAATTTGGCTTTTATGTTTTAATTTAAATTAAACATGTGGCTTGTGTTATATTTCTGTTGGCCTGTGCTGGCTTAGAACATGTGAGAGGAAAGAGGCAGAGAAGGGGAGACCTGAATTGAGACCAAAAGCAGGGCCTTTGCATAGTCAGAGGACAACAAAGGGGTTAGCTCCTGTAGCTTAAGTGAAGAGTTGGAAGCTTAAAGAATGGGAAGCTGCCAACACAGGCCTTATGCTCAAGCTACCTCTGGCATGTTTCTTCTTCTCTTAACCTCACTCCACTACTTTTTATTTTCCAGAAGCTATATGCAACTGTTATTTAATTCTTGTCTAGTCCTTACTACAATCTGGAAAATTATGATATCTTAAAAGTCTGGAGAGACTGCTAATGATTGGGAGTTCAGAACTCCATTTATTCTTTTGCTGAGCTAAAATCTACTTTCTTTTAAATTCAAGATTTCTGTATGAACACCATTCAAAAGTTTTATTTGTCCAGGCTAAACATCTGCAGTTCTTAACTTCATAATCATAGACAGTGTCCTCTAGACAATTTGTAACTTATTAATATCTGTCTTAAAATGTAGTGCCTCGAACTGAACACAGTATTAAAGAAGGCTGGTAACTAATTCAAAATAAAGTCTATATAAATATAGACCATTAATGTCATAAAACTTGTGCATCTCTCAGCAAAAGGACTCTTAGCCATTTAGTAGCTACCTCACACTGTTGGCTTATATTAAGTTCAGAGCTAAATTGATTTTTTATATGAACTGCTTTCAGGGGGGCCTGAAAAGTGAGGATGAAGCTTATAGCTCCCTATGCAGAGTAAACAGAAGGTACGTACTTAAGTGCCTTTTATTGTATTTTATAGGGCACTGTTTAAATGGAATTAAGTAGTACAGTGTATCTTTAACTTTCAGATTTAAGCATTTATTTACCTATCATTAACAAAGAAAAAGATCCTAAAGCTAAATTATTAGAAGTCACTGACAAGTGAAAGTAAAGCAGTTCTAATTATAATCCAAAGTTAATAAAGTATGATTTGGCCTGGCATGGTGGCTCACGCCTATAATCCCAGCACTTTGGGAGGCCGAATTGAGAGGATTGCCTAAGCCCACAGGTTCGAGACCAGCTTGAGCAACTTGGCAAGATGTCATCTCTACAATAAGTCAAAAAATTAGCTGGGCATGGTGGCACATGCCTGTAGTTCCAGCTACTTGGAAGGCAGAGGTGGAAAGATTGCCTGAGCCCAGCAAGTCGAGGCTGCAGTGGCCATGAGCGTGCCACTGCACTCCATCCTGAGTGACGGAGTGAGACTCCGACTCAAAAAAATAAGAATAAATAAAGTATGGCTCAACAAAAATACAAGACCAGGAGCGGTGACTCTTGCCTGTAATCCCAACACTTTGGGAGGCTGAGCCAAGAGGAGTGCCTGAGCCTAAGGGTTCGAGACCAGCCTGGGCAAGTTGGCGAGACCTTGCCTCTACAATAAACCAAAAATTAGCCAGGTATGGGGGCACATCCCTGTAGTTCCAAATACTTGGAAGACTGAGGTGGGAGGATTGCCTGAACTCAGCAGGTTGAGGCTGTGGTGACCGTAAGTGTCCCACTGCACTCTAACCTGGGCAACAGAGAGAGTCCAACTCAAAAAGAAAAAAAACCAAAAGTACAAATTCACATATAAATTTTTAGAAACACATCTTTTTTCTTTTCTTTTTTGAGTAGGAATCTCACTGTCGCCCAGGCTGGAGTGCAACGGCATGCTCACAGCTGCCTCGACCTGCTAGGCTCAGGCCATCCTTCTGTCTCAGCCTTCCAAGTAGCTGAAACCAAAGGCATGCAACACCATGCCTGGTTGACTTTTTTTTTGAGTTGGAGTCTCATTCTGTCGCCCAGACTGGAGTGCAGTAGCCGCTCCCGGTCACCGCAGCCTCGACCTGCTGGGCTCCGGCGATCCTTCCACCTCAGCCTTCCGCCTGTAGCCGGAATTACAGGCGCGCGCTACCACGCCTGGCTGATTTTTTGATTTATTGTAAAGATGAGGTCTCGCTGCCCAGGCAGGTCTCGAACCCACGGGCTCAGGCAATCCACTCACCTCAGCCTCCCAAAGGCGCAGGATTACAGGCTGAGCCACCGAACCCGGCTGACTTTTTTTTTTCTTATTGTAAAGATAAGGTCTCACCAAGTTGCCCAGGCTGGTCTCCAACCCCTGGACTCAGACAATCCTCTTGCCTCTGCCTCCCAAAGTGCTAGAATTATAGTCATGAGCCACCGCACCGGCTATAAACACATCTTCTGAACAAACTACGATCAAATTGTGCTCAACCAGCAAGTGTTACATTATTAGTGATATTTTTTTTTTTAATTGGAGTCTCACTCTGTCGCCCAGGCTGGAGTGTAGTGTCATGATCACAGCCACCACAACCTCTACTTGCTGGGATCAGGTGATCCTTCCACCTCAGCCTTCCAAGTAGCTGGAACTACAGGTGCACACCACCATGCCCGCCCAATTTTTTGATTTATTACAATAAATAATATAGGCGTGAGCCACTGCGCCCGGCCTTGTTAGTGATAATTATGACATTTTTAAACTCTCAGAAACACTAATACGTAGCATTAGCATTTAGTCTTTAATTTCTTTTCATTTTACTCTTAAGCTTACTCTTTAATGTTATCTGAATACCATGATTCTATAATAGAATACTTGTGTTTAAAAAAAAAAAAGTGGCTGAGTGCCGTGGCTCAAGCCTTAACCCCAGCACTTTGGGAGGCCAAGGCGAGAGAATTGCCTGAGCCCAGGGTTTTGAGACCAGCCTGGGCAACTTGGTGAGACCTTGTCTCTACGATATATTAAAAAGTTAGCCAGGTGTGGTTGCGTGTGCCTGTAGTTCCAGCTCTTTGGGAGACTAAGGTGGAAGGATCATCTGAGCCCAGCAGGTCAACGCTGGAGTGGCCATGAGTCAGCCACTGCACTCCAGCCTGGGTGACAGAGTGAGACTCTGACTCAAAAAAAAAAAAGTGTTATCTATATTACATGACAGAGAAGCAGTGTAGCAGTAGTTAAAAGCACAGGATAGTAGTTAAAAGCACTGATTTGGTGTCGAGCAGACCTGGGTTTTGAATCCTGGCTTCCACAATGAATGACTAGCTGTGCAACCTTGTGAAAATTACTTAACCTCTCTGTGCCTCAGTTTCCTTATCTATAAATAGTACCGGCCTCAGAAAATTAAGACTGAATGAACTGATACATTACTTAGTAATGTTTGATTTTTTTTTAAAGAAACCTATTGTCACTAATCCTTTTAAATCCTTTTAAAATAGGACCCTTTTAAAATAGGATCTTGACCCAATGAAATGGTTGGCTATGAGAGAGAGAGAGAGAGAGAGAGAGAGAGCACGCGAGTGAGTGAGTGTAAAAGTGTGTGAGAGAGAGAGAGAGAGAGAGTGAGTGTGTGTGTGTGTGTGTGTGTGTGTGTGTGTGTATTACAAAGAGAATAAGAATGAGAATGGTAAAACTACCTTGGGTATTTTCATTAGAAATTAATGTAAGTTTGTAGAAAAAGAGATGTATTTTTGCAGAAGAATAGAATGATACATTGTTTTTGTACTAAGAATGGCTTTTAGTTGATAATTGGATATGCTTGTTGAATTTTATGACAATTCAGTATGAATCAATAGATATTTTTAACATCCTCTTCTTCTTTTTAACTGATGAAGATTTGGATTCCTAGACTTGCCCAAGCACTTCTGTCTGCTGCAGCAGACATAAGGCTTTACTCATTAATGAAGCAACTAGGAAACCAGGAAGTGGCAAGATGGGTGGTAAGTCCTGAACACTTTTTAAACTGTATGCCAGTTATTTCATTCCTATCAGCATAAACCATGTAGAAACACTGATTCCCAAGGCAGTTTTAGAAGAGGTCGTACAGCTGTACAGAGGTATTTCCATAATTAAGAACAGTAAAATGTAAGTGGCACATGCCTTATCGCCTTCTGATTAAGCCCTGGGCAGTGGAAGCCACTGATAATCCTCAAAAGGCTAAACCCTGAGACAGCCTTTGGAAGTCCCTTCTTTCCTCAAAACTGTCCTTGCCTCACTTTCCATAGAATTCACTAGGGAGATTTCTAAATGACTGCCTGCCTCACAAAGCACCTCAGCTATTTACAACCCTTGTTCTTTTCTTCTCGCTACATGAGGGACTTCCTGAGAAATCTCCTTGCATTGAAACTCTTGCACCTCTGGCTGGAATATTTGAAATAGCTGAACTTATATAAGGAAAGAGTGTTCTGTAAACGATTATCTTTTGTTATCTGGCTTATTTAAAGGTTGGAAGATAGATTCCTGACACCTCCTGTTCAAACCTTGGATTTTCCCATTTAGTCCTGATGAGGGATCGGATTCTGTTAGTACTATTGTTACTTTACTTGGCTCTTAACTGAATGAGCTTAAATGAGCCAGCTTAGAACTCTTACTACCCTGGGCAACTTGGCAAGACCTCATCTCTACAATAAATCAAAAATTAGCCGGGCATGGTAGCACGCTCCTGTAGTTCCAGCTACTTGGAAGGCTGAGGCGGAAGGATCGCCGGAGCCCAGCAGGTCAAGGCTGCGGTGGCCGGGAGCGGCCACTGCACTCCAGTCTGGGCAACAGAGTGAGACTCCAACTCAAAAAGAAAAACAAGAAATCTTACTACCTTCTTAAAATTGTTTCTATTGGAAAATACATTCCAAATTCCAAGTAACCAATTTGCCAACACTTTTCTGGACTATAACTCATTAATAAATTGGAGAAAGGACATATTCCTTCAAGTATTCTTTTGCATTTAAAAAGAAAGAAAAATTGGTTTAGTGATCAAGTTCTTGCTAACTGATTCAGAGAGTCAGTCTCTTTATTTTGTGCTTATATTTTACGTATCTTGCTGAAAGACCCAACATAAAATGGTACGCTGAGGTCATGATGGCTTGAAAACCTTCCTCCAAAGATGCAGCACTAGGTTCTTGGAAAAATCTTTACTCCATGATAATTGGGAACATTTTTTAAAGGCTGTATTTCAAAAGACAGGAAGCTAGTAAAACATGTTTAACACCCTTACCTCAACTAATAAGTTTCTTTTAAGACATCTGTTTTGTGGACTCTGTTTGCATGTTCTTCCAAAAGCTGGTTAATTTATTTAGTCTATTAACATTAAAATTTAATAATGTCTTCTGTCATGTTTTTCTCTCTCCTGTTTTGTCTTCTCATTAAGAAACAGGGTGACATTCCAAACAAAGCTGACTTAAAAAAACAGCCAAAATACTTGTGTCAGTACTATAAGACAGTTTGAGGAATACTGATTTGGGAAACCTTAGTTATGAATTTCAATCCTTTGTAAAATCTGCCATCAAAGAATCTGTGTTTTATATCTTTTACTAATGGAAAATGCTGTGTAAAACAAATGCAGTGCCATAAAAATGCACCTGAAAGTATCAACTTCTTAACATTAACAAATATAGATGTAACATCCTCAAACCAATGTTCGGGCATGCCTCCTTACTTTTAATGCCATTTACCCTTTGATTTGCTTTTCAACACTTAGGTTGGCTTGCTATTTTCCATAGAAGATAATACATACCAAGCTTTTCCACTTCCTGCTTCATACATGTTCACTCATAATTGTTCTTAGTTTTTTTGCCAGTTGTGCTCTTGGTTCACATGGTATTGCTGCACCAGAACCCTTACAAACACCATGGAAGCTGTTCTAACTATGATTGCTCTTTTATACTATCCTTTGGAAGGTTCAAAGTCTATGAACAGGTGAGATACATCCTTGTTAATAATTATGTACAAAAGTCTAAGACATGCTTTTGAAAAATCTTAAATATCAACATGCTGTAAAGACCCCCTAATGTTCATGAGAGTGATGAGAAACACAAATTTTCAGGTGATATATTATAGCAGAAAACAGATAATACTTACACTGGACAGTTAAGGAGAGTTTAACAAAAAGAATGTTTACAAAACTGTAGATAATATTTAGGGAGGCCAATAAGGAGATACTGTAGCACCCAGGGTTAGCCACAGCAGGAAGTCTTTATTATCTCTTGGCCTCAAGTAGTGGCAATTGTTACTGGAAACTATACAGTGATACAACTATAAGAGAGGAATCCATACAAAGTTACAACTGTAAGAGAGGGTCCCAACAGGAAACAAGCACAGCCAGCCTTTAGCAGTAGACAAGAGACAGCCACGGGAATAATCTTGACTCAGCTCTTCTCCTGCCTTCCATTTAGCCAAAACCAATCAAAAGCCAGAAAGTAAGGTAGCCAATTGATGTAGTACACACAGGTCAGTTTCCCTACACGTAGGGCAGGAAAAGAATAGAGAAGGAACAGATCTGGAAGGGCAAAAAGAAAATATCTGGACCTGATTAGGTTTCATATAAACTAGGGAAACAAAGCAAAGGGAACATGAGCAAAGACACAGCTGTGAAAGGGCTTCAGTATCTTCAGGGTAGAGTAGCTAGAATATGATAGGATGTTTGGAAGTAGAGAAGAATAAGAGATGAGACTGGATTGGATCTTTGCCCTTTTATCCTATAGGTAGTGAGAAATCACTGGAAGCATTTGAGAAGTGTGACATAATTCTTATTTTGAAAGAATTCTCTTATAATAGTATTTAGGATTAAAAGGAGAAAAGCCAGAGTTTGGCAGTCTTGTTAAAATGCTAGTATCCATTCAAAAAGGTTGTTGGGAGAATCAAATCAAATAAGATCATTCTGCATCAGGCTCCTTTGATTGCAAGAAAAATCATTGACTCAAATTACCTATATAATAAGGCTAAAAAGGAAAATGGGCATTTTTAGCCCTGTGACCAGGCCTGGAAGAAAACTGTAGGCTATCTCAGCTACACAAATAAATTGGAATGCTATGCAGAATCCAAGGCAGTTTGGGAGAATGAATTGTTTTGTTGTGCCTTTTTAGCCTCGTCTATGAATCCGTTTTAGCCTTACACTTTGGGACTGAGCTAGTCTCTGTCCACTTCTGTTCTTCTACCAATTGCCCAACTCTCTCTGTAGCTCACATTCAGTTTGAGAATCTAATTAGGTTCATTAAATGTCGTTGCCCCTATTTGAACGTAGCTTTCACACTGACCAGCCTTAGATTGACTGCCTAGACCCAGGTGTCTTCTCCTGATTCAGTCAGGAAGCGCGAGTGGTATGAAAGGACAACTAAATAAGTGTTCTTCACTGTTTCGCATGACAAGTACAGTTCCACACCAGACAATAAAATGACATTTTGCACACTTCTTTAAAAAATGCAACTAAGGCCAGGTACAGTGGCTCACGCCTATAATCCCAGCACTTTGGGAAACCAAGGTGAGAGAATTACATGAGCCCATGGTTCGAGACCAGGCTAGGCAACTTGACAAGACCTCATCTCTACAATAAACCAAAAAATTAGTCGGACGTGCTGCAGCATGCCTATATTTCCAGCTACTTGGAAGGATAAGATGGAAGGATCACCTGAGCCTAGCAGGCCGAGGTTGTGGTGACCATGAGCGTGCTGCTACACTCCAGCCTGGGCGACACAGTGAGACTCTAACTCAAAAGAAAAAATGCAACTAGCCGGGTGCGGTGGCTCACACCTGTCATCCCAGCAATTTGGGAGGTATAGGTGAGAGGACTGCCTGAGCCCACGAGTTCAAGACTAGCCTGGACAACTTGGTGAGACCTCATCTCTATAAGAAATCAAAAAAATTAGCTGGGTGTAGTGGTGTGCATCTGTGGTTCCAGCTACTTGGAAGGCATGGGCGGAAGGATCACCTGAGCCCAGCCAGTCGGGGTGTGGTGGCCATGGGCGTGCCACTACACTCCAGCTTGGGCAACAGTAAGACTGACTAAAAAAAAAAAATGTGAGTACTAGCCAGGAGTGGTGACTCATACTTGTAATTCCAGCACTTTGGGAGACAAAGGCGGGAGAATTCCTTGAGCCCAGGAATTAGAGAACAGCCTAGGTAACATAGTGTGACCATGCCTCTACAAAAAAGATAAAAATATTAGGCTAGTGTAGTGGTGCATGCCTGCAGTCCCAGCTACTCAGAAAGCTAGGTCAGAAGGATCGCCTGAGCCCAGGAGGTCAAGGCTGCAGTGAGGCATGATTGTACTCCAGCCTGCGCCACAGAGCAGTTGCCTCAATTGTGGTTTTAATTTGTATTTCTCTGATGATTACTTACATAAAAACCCAAGTCCTTCCATACTGCTGCAAAAGACATCATTTCAGTCTTTTTTATGGTTGAGTAATATTCTGGGTTGTGTGAGTTTATATTTCCTTTACCTAGTCCTCTGTTGATTGATGGCCACTTAAGTTGTTGACTCCATATCTTTGCTATTTTGAACAGTACTGTGATAAACATGTGAGTGCAAGTATCTTGTGGTTTCTTCTGAAAAACAGGAAGTTCTGGTAGCATTTTGGGCCAGGTTTTTTTTTGTTTTTTTTTTTAGTTGGAGTCTCACTCTGTCGCCCAGGCTGGTGTGCAGTGGCATGCTCACAGCCACCCCAGCCTTGAACTGCCGGACTCAGGTTGATCCTTCTGCCTCAGCCTTCCAGGTAGCTGAACTACAGGCACATGCCACCATGCCCGGCTGATTTTTGATTCATTGTAGAGATGAGGTCATGCCAAGTTGCCCAGGCTAGTCTCAAACCCATGAGCTCAGGCAATCCTCTCACCTTGGCCTCCGAAAGTACTAGTATTATAGGTGTGAGCCACCATACCTGACCCAGGATTTTTTTATGACATTACCATAGTCCCCACTCATCCTGTATTTCTCATTTTTATTTACCTAATCTATGAATTTGTTATCCCTGCTCTGACATCTTCACCAGTTTATTAGGGATTTCTTTATAGTTATTTATCTTTATTGGTTAATAGGTATGTAATGGTATAATATGTAAATGTATATGTAAAATGGTATGTGACATGTTTTATTTTGCTTGATTTTAATTTTTAGCAGGGCTAAGTATTTTTTCCACATAATAATTTATTGTGTATAGTCCTTGTGATTACATTATAAAATCATCTCTTTCAGTCATTTATTGACAGAAATTCTATTAGTTAAAATCCACATTTTTATCCATGATCATACAGTTTTTTTAATATAGTAAACTTTTTACCAGTTGTACATATCTTTTAGTTGGGTATAGTTTTATCCAGTTTACTTTCAAAATAAAATGTATACTCAGAAGCTCATCATTGTCCCAAATGATACTAAACATGCATGTTATTTTCCTTAGAGAAAGATTTTGTGTGACTTTCTTATAGCTCCTTAGGAGAAACTTGATCTTTTTTTTTAATTAAGAAAGTAATTGGCCAAGTTGTAGAATGAAAAGCTAGTATACAAGCTTTTCACACAAGACTAGCATTAAGACACAGAATAACTTCTTATTTGAAAATACTAGAATTAGGATATTAGTTCTGGAAAAACCTTTATATATTAACTCTTTTCACAGATAAAAAAACTAAGACCCAGAAAGTATAAGTAACTTGCCAAAGTTCATATAGATATTTATACCACAAGGAAAATGCCTTTCCAAAAAATGTTATATCACAGTATAAATAGTAGGCCATTTCAAACTTAATTTCCCACCTGTCTTTATAACACATTTTTCTTGCGTATAGTGTCAGGTACTCATCCCTGGTGGCACTAGCCTTCATAATTCGTCCCACAGCTGTCATTCCATGGATACCTTTGCTCTTCAGACATTTCTGGCAAGAACAGAGAAAGCTTGATCTTATTCTACATCATTTTTTACCTGTAGGGTAAGTATGGCTATATTTCATCTATTAATTTCAGTAACCTATAAATGATAGATTATGAACAAGATTTTACATCTTTCAGTTAATTATTGTATCTTTTCATGTCAACGAGAACTGTCAGTCCAAGGAAATAGAACATTTCAAATTTTATATTTTTTATTTATGATCCTAATTATAAATATTTTAATTTGCTTAACTGAAGGTCTTTGCAATTATTTAATTACTTATTATATATTAATTACTTAGAACTTTTCCATGCTTTATTTCCTAAATATTTCTCAAGTACATTTTAGAGATATGATTCTTTTACATTTGTATAGTGCTTTATAATTTATAATGTGTTGTCACATTACCTAATGATTTTCACAATACTTGGATCTAGGCAATACACATTTTTATTTAGTAGTAGTGGAAACAGGGGGCTTGGAGAAATTAAAAATGTGTTAGCCAAGGTTTTTGGACTAGTTGCTATAATAGAGCTGGAATTGAAACCCAGGTCTCCTAACTATACTATGAGCTCCTAAAATCAGACTTGATCCCAAGTGTCTAGTAGAATACATAAAATAATTATTTTGAACGAATGAGTGCATTCTGACTTTTAGAACAGTGATATTTTTAATATATAATCATGTGTCCACATAACGACATTTTGGTCAACAATGAACTTATGTATATGACAGTGGTCCCATAAAATTATAATACTGTATTTTTACTGTCCCTTTTCTATGTTTAGATGTATTTAGATGCACAGATGTTTACCATTGTGTTACAGTTGTCTACAGTATTCGGTACACTTACATGCTGACCGGTTTGTAGCTTTAGAGCAATAGGCTTTACCATATAGTCTATGTGTGTAGTAGGCTACACCATCTAGGTTTATGTAAGTACACTCTGTGATGTTCACACAGCAACAAAATTGCCTAGCAATACAGTTTTCAGAATGGATCCCTGTCGTTAAGAAACACATAACTGCATTAGTATGTACCTGCACAAGTATTTTTTTGGGTGGCAATTTACTAAATTACCTTGTGGCTAAGTTGCTACTGTTATCATCTCTCAGGTGTATTAACATTGTTTTGAATGTATTCATTCATTCAGAAAATATTTAATCCTGTTATATTCCCAACCACGTTCCATTTGCTGGAGATACAGCAGGGATATTTTTTTGCTGTTGTTATTTTCTTTTAATAAATGATACAGAGCTTCACTATGTTGCATAGGCTGGTCTTTTTTTTTTTTTTTTTTTGAATCGGAGTCTCACTCTGTCACCCAGGCTGGAGTGCCGTGACACGCTCACAGCCACCACAGCCTCGACCTACTGGGCTCAGGCGATCCTTCCACCTCAACCTTCCAAGTAGATGGAACTTTAGGCGTGTACTACCATGCCCAGCTTATTTTTTGATTTATTGTAGAAATGAGATCTCACTAAGTTGCCCAGGCTGGTCTTAAATCCCGAGCTCAGGCAATCCTCTTGCCTCAGCCCCCCATAGTGCTGGGATTACAGGCTTGAGCCACTGTGCCTGGCTCACAGGCTTGTCTTGAATGCCTGGGCTCAAGCGGTCCTCCTGCTTCAGCTTTGCAAAGTGCTAGGATTATAGGCGTGAGCCATCATGCCCAGCCAGGATACAGCAGTTAAACAAAACACAGTCCCTGCCTTCATGAAGCTTACATCTAGTGAAGGAGAGAGATAAACTAAAAAGATAAGAATAAATATATATATATTTGTCAGGTGATGATAAGTGATATAGGGTTAAAGACAGAATTCTGGTACCCAGGATTGGGGAGAGCTATTATTTTTTATAGGGTAAGTGGGGAAGACCACCATGATAAGGTGACATTGGAACCAAAACTAGAGCGAGTTAAGAGCATGAACCATGTATATAGCTAATGAAAGAATATTCTAGGCAAATAAATGGACCAGAAGTACAAAATGTGTTTGGCATGTTCAAGGAACAGAAAGGAGAGACATGGCTAAAGAGAGTGGGCTTGGGGAAGATATGATAATGAAGTCAGAGAGATAGCGGGGGCCTAATTCATGTAGACTTTTACGCTGAGGGGGATGAAAGCCTTTTTAGTTTAATCAGCAGTATGGTATGGTTTATTCATTAAACAGGCATTTAATCTACTTTATATCAAGCATTTGATAATTTCAAATGAGTAAGACATAGTATCTGTTTCCAAAGTCAAAGTCTAAAGGGGAAAAGAGATATAACATCATTCATCTCCTCAACTTACAGTGGGGTAACATCCTAATAAACCTATCATAAGTTCAAAATATAGTAAGTAGCAAATATATTTACTACATCTAGCCTACTAAATATCATGGCTTAGCCTAGCCTATTGTAAACATGTTCAGAACATATTCATTAACCTACATTTGGGCAAAATCCTCTAACTGAAGCCCATTTCACAATAAAATTGAATAGCTCATGTAATTCGCTGATTCACTGAATACTGTACTCAAAGTAAAATAAAATTTAAAAAAGGCTATGTGGGTGTCACTGTAAAGTTGAAAAGTCATAAGCTGAACCATCATAAGTCAGGGACTGTCTATAATTTCTACCCAGTGATTTAAAGTGTTTAGTGTGCGTATATAATGAAATGCTGTAGAAGAAAATGAAGCAGAGGGAATATGAGTAGAAGTCTTATAAATGGGTGGCGTTTTTTTTGGTTTTGTTTTTTGTTGTTGTTGTTGTTTGTTTGTTTTTGAGTTGGAGTCTCACTCTGTTGCCCAGGCTAGAGTGCAGTGGCACACTTATGGCCACCCCAGCATCGATCTGCTAGGCTCTGGCAATCCTTCCGCCTCAGCCTTCCAAGTAGCCAGAACTACAGGCGTGCACTACCATGCCTGGCTAATTTTTTTGATTTATTGTAGAGGCGAGGTCTCACCAAGTTGCCAAGGCTGGTCTCGAACCCACGAGCTTTAGGCAATCCACTCACCTCAGCCTCTCAAAGTGCTAGGATTACAGGCTGAGCCACCGAGCCCAGCCAATAGGTCGTGTTTTAAATAACATTAAGGGTGAATATGAGTTTGCCAGGAACAGAGAATCAGCATGTTTAAAGCTGAAAATGTGAAAATGCCTGAAGGAACCTATTCATATAGATCCAAGGCTTGTCTTGTTTATTTTGAAGAAAAAGAACAAATAAGGTAATACATTTGAAAATACTCTGAAATTGTGCAGTGAAGAAAAAAACATCAGTCACAAACCTAATTAGTCTTATACTTAAGTCACTGATGTATGGAGTTGGCCACAGACTTGAACCATTTAACAACCTTTTACATATTGAGTACCCTTTAAAAATAGCCAGTTGCATATCTAAATAGGAAGTATCTCTAAATATAGATAAAAATCTTGAATTAGACCTAGGAAAAATTATAATATATGTGAACCCATTTTTGTGTGTCTTTTTCATGATACTGAGAATTTAGGATGTCATTTTGTAAAATCAAAATAAAAAGTAGTTTGATTGCCTTTTTTCTTTTTTTTAATTTTTCTTTTTTTATTTTTGGAGACAGGGTCTCACCCTACCACCCAGGCTGGAGTGCAGTGGCTTGCTTGATCATAGTTCACCTCAGGCCCGAACTCCTGGCCTCAAGCAATCTTTCTATCTTAGTCTCCCAAGTAGTTGGGATTACAGGGGTGTGCCACCATGCCTAGCTAGTTTTTTTCTATAGATATGGTGTCTCGCTATGTTTTCTAGGCTTCAGTTGCCTTTAAGCTGCTACATTATCTCACCAATAACTGGCAAGACAGGAATGAAATAGGGTAGACGTTTCCAACCTTTTTGGTATCAGGGACCAGTTTTGTGGAAGACAGTTTTTCCATGGACCAGGGGTAAGGGATATGGTTTTGGGATGATTCAAGGGCATTACATTTATTGGGTACTTTATTTCTATTATTGTTATAATATATAATTATTATGAAATTATTATTTTGATATGAATCTGCAAGCAAATGATTTATTATAGTTTCTGTGCAGTCAAACCTCAATGATAATGTTAATCTGTATTTGCAGCCACTCCCCAGCACTAGCATCACCACCTCAGATCATTAGGTATTAGATTCTGATAAGGCGCATGCAACCTAGATCCCTCACATGTGCAGTTCAGTTCACAATAGAGTTTGTGCTCCTATGAGAATTTAATGCAACTGCTGATCTGACAGCAGGCAGAGCACAGGCAATAATGCCAGCGATAGGGAGTAGCTGTAAATACAGATGAAGTTTTGCTAATTCACCGGCCGCACACCTCCTGCTGTATAGACCAGTTCCTAACAGGCCAGGGGCTAGTACTCATCTGTGGCCCAGGGGTTGGGGACCCTTGAAGTAGGAAACATCATTACAGATCTTACAGGCATTATTAACAAGATGAGGATGCTATAAATATCTTTTTGCTAATAAATTTGACAACTTAGGTGAAATGGCAACATTTCTAAAAAATACAATTTACCAAAAAGAAGAAATAGAAAATCTGAATAGCACTATATATTGAAATTTAATTTCAAATGAAGACATTCAAATAAATAAGCACCAGGCTAAGATGGCTTCACTAGTTAATTCTTCCATACAGTTAAGAAGAAACATCAATTCATATGAAGTATTCCATAGAACAGAAAAATAAAATTATTTCTTAATTCCTTTAATGAAGATGGCATATCCTTGATAACCAAAATCTAATAAAGATATTACAAGAAAGGTCAATTATAAACCAGTATCTCTTATGACTATAAATGCAAAAATCCTAAAAAAATTTAGCAAAATGAATCCAATGAGATATTTAAAAGAATATATGAAGGCTGGGCATGGTGGTTCATGCCAGTGGCACTTTGGGAGGCGAAGGTGAGAGAATTCCCATGATACTGATTTGTCCTATTATTGGCAATGTTAACTTTGCTCACTTGGTTAAAGTTTGTTTGCCAAATTTCTCTACCAATTATAAGGAAAAAGATAGATACACTTGAATACATTAAAGACTTTTTTTTTTTAGACAGGTTTCCACATGTCACCCAAGCTGGAATGCAGTGGGGCAAGTATAGCTCACTTTAACCTCAAACTCCTGGGCTCAAACAATCCTCCCACCTCAGCCTCCTGAGTAGCTATGTCTACAGGTTGTGCCATGCCTGGTGCTTTTGTTTTGTTTTGTTTATAAATATTTTAAATGTGGGTTCTCACTATATTGCCTAGGCTGGTCTCAAACTCCTGGCCTCAAGCAATTCTTCCACTCTGGTCTCTCAAAGCACCACGCCCAGACAAAATTAAAGACTTTTGTTCATTAGAGTCATGATTAAGAAAGTGAAAAAGCAAGCCACAGATCAGGAGAAAATATTGCAATGCATGTAACCAACTAACCCTTATATCTAGATTATATATAAAACTTGTGACAAACTGTAACAAAGATAATAGAAAAAATAATAAGATTTGAACAGGTACTTTAAAAAAATATTTACATAAGGCTGGGGTTGGTGGAGCATGCCTGTAATCCTAGCACTTAGGGATGCCAAGATGGGAGGATTGATTGAGCCAAGGATTTCAAGACCAGCCTGAACAACATATCCCATGTCTACAAAAAATTTAAAAATTATTTGATGTTGTGGTGTGCACCTATAATCCCAGCTACTCAAAAGGCTGAGGCAGGAGGATAGCCTTAGCCCAGGAAGTTGAGGATATAGTGAGCCATATTCATGCCACTGTATTCCAGGTTGAGTGACAGAATAAGATCCCAACTCAAAATAAATAAATAAATAAAAATAAAATGATCAGTAAGTTTAAAGTTATCTGATTAGTCATCAAGAAAAAAACCCACCATACTACTACTACTACTTACTACACATCTACCCAAATGGTTAAAATTGTTGTGGAACCCATATATATTACTGCAGGAATGTAAATTGATACAACCATTTTGGAAAATGTTAAATATTGACTAAAGCTGCACTCCCTACGTATGCGTGCCAAAAACGTGTAAAACAATGTTCACAGCACTATTTATTATAGCTAGAAATGGGAAGTACAGTTTCCATCAACAGAATAAATACAGTGTGGTTTACATAGTTATAATACACAGTATTGTAAATGAGTGCATTACAGCATGTAAAAAAACCCCATCACACAAGCATTATTATTAAAGGAATTTGGACATAAGAGTACATATGGTTTGGTTCTATTCTTATGAAATTCAAAAAAAGGTAAAACTCATCTATGCTATCAGAAATTAGAATAGTAGTAACCTTTGGAAAGAGGACAGCAACTGAACAGATGAGGGAGTTTTACTAATGCTCTTTATCCTGCTCTGTATGACTCTTTCACAGTTGTATTCACATAATGATGATTCATAGGACTATATACTCATAGTGTATATCTTTGTGTACATGTTTGTGGTAGGGAGTCTCTGAACTGGACCACAATGATCCCATTCTCCTGCTATTTATACCATTGCATAATCCCCTCCCTTTGAGCATGTGCTAGATTTGCTGTTTCATTTCTAATGAGTGGAAAACAGCAGAAGGGATGAGATGTCACTTCCAAGACTAGGTTATACAAAGACTATGGCTTCCATCTTGGGTACCTGTCCTCACTCTCTCTTGACTGACTCACCCTGGGGGAAGGTGTCACGAGGCAGCTTTAAGGAGAGAGCCAGCCACATGTTGAGGAACTGAAGCCTACCAACAACAAAGTTAGTGATTTTGGAAGCCAATCTCTCCTCCACCCCCAATCAAGCCTTCAGATGAAACTGTAGCCCCAGCTTGACTGCAATTCATGAGCGACCTTAAGCAAGAGGCACCCACCTAAGCCACACCCGGATTCTTGACCCACAGGAACTATGACATAAATATTCATGGTTTTAAGGTGCCACGTTTTGAGGCAACTTGTTATTCAGGAATTATCTTTAATTAATCTTCATATTAATATATTTATAATATTAACATTATACAATAATTTTATATATCAGTAATCTTTATCAATAGGTAACCTCTTTCAAAATGTATAAATACATATTCAGTTGGTGAAATTGTAAAGCATTTTTAGAGTGCGTTTTGATGCTAGGCACTTGCAAAGCCATATGCTAATATTGGATTTTCAGCAAGTTCAGAATGTGAATCACCATTCTATTTTGTTTTTCAGATTTGTCACTTTGAGTTTGTCTTTGATAATTGATCGTATTTTTTTTGGCCAAGTAAGTAAAACTATGTTAAGCTACAGCTATTTTTATTTTAACATTTATTGTACTGAAACCTCAATCTGAACTTTTAATCCATTAATATTTTGGAACAGAGATCAGTTATTTTTTTTTAATGATATGAAACACATTTTAAAAACTTCTAGAATATGCCGTTGGTTCAATTTGTTGCACCAATGAGGAATTAGCATTCTTCACTGCTATTCAAAAGAGTCCATCTTAAGGCAGGGAAGTATTGAGCATTCAATGTTATCTGTTATTGTTGTTGCTGTCAAAATTATCTACTTTGTGCTAACGTAATTTTTTTGTGGTTTTTCTTTGAGTTGGGGATTTCACTCTGTAGCCTCGAAATCCTGGGCTCAAGTGGTCCTCCCACCTCAGCTTCCCGAGTAGCTGGGACTATAGGCATGTGCCACCACACCTGAACAATTTTTTGATTTTTGTAGAGACCAGGTCTTGCTATGTTGCCTAGGCTGGTCTCAAACTCCTAAGCTTAAGCAATCCTTCTGCCTCAGCCTCCCTAAGTGCTGGGAGCCACCGTGCCCAGCCAAATTAAAATGTTTTCAAAGCTTTATCTTAACTGGTAATGTTACATCATAATATATGTAGTATGTTACATCATAAAATACTAGAGTAAACTTTTTAATATGGGCACCCCACTCTCATAAAAAATTATTTTTTTAGTATCCTCTTTATCACTAATTGGGTGTAAAGCTTATGTTGCCAAAATATGTATGAACACTTTTTGATAATTTTTGAAATTGACTACGAATCTCAAAAACCTAGTGTTTTACAAATTAACAGGCCGGGCTTGGTGGCTCAGCCTGTAATCCCAGCAATTTGGGAGGCCAAGGTGAGTGGATTGCCTGAGTCCGCGGGTTCGAGACCCGCCGGGGAACTTGGCTAGACCTCATCTCTACAATAAATAAATAAAAAATCAGCCAGGCATGGTAGCACGTGCTTGTAATTCCGGCTACTCAGAAGGCTGAGGCGGAAGGATCACCGGAACCCAGCAGGTCAAGGCTGCAGTGGTCAGGAGCATGCCACTGCACTCCAGTCTGGGTGACGGAGTGAGACTCCAACTCTAAAAAAAAAAAAAATTAACAAAGAACACACAATATATAGAGGTGAAAAAATAATAGTTAAAGGTTTCATAAATTCATTAATAAAAATTATCAGTGTAAACTACTGTGTGGTCTTTAGACTTCAATTCTGTTTTAATTTCATGATTTCATAGTTCCCTATTGCCAAAGATTAATACTTAGCACTAACACATTTCTATTTCTTTTTCCTTCAACTATGCCAGTGGACTCTGGTTCAGTTTAATTTTTTGAAGTTTAACGTGCTGCAGAATTTGGGAACATTTTATGGTTCTCATCCATGGCACTGGTACTTCAGTCAAGGCTTTCCAGTTGTCTTGGGTACTCACTTACCCTTCTTTATTCATGGCTGCTTTTTAGCACCAAAGAGATACCGGATACTTTTGGTGACTGTGCTGTGGACACTGCTAGTTTATAGGTAAGATTTTATTTATTCAAATAGTTAATTTTTTTTAATGTTACCAAGAAATTAACTCAGTTCTTCAAAAACCAAGCTGTTTATTTTTTAGAAATGCATTAACTATGTTTTCTTGAGGACTGTCTTAGAAGACAGAAGTAGTGGTAATTATACAGGTATACAATAACAAGGATTACGCTCAATTTTTTTTTTTTTTTTTTTTAGTTAGAGTCTCACTCTGTTGCCCAGACTGGAGTGCAGTGGCCGCTCCCGGCCACTGCAGCTTCGACTTGCTGGGCTCCGGCGATCCTTCCGCCTCAGCCTTCCAAGTAGCTGGAACTACAGGTGTGCGCTACCACACCCGGCTAATTTTTTTAATTTATTGTAGAGATGAGGTCTCACCAAGTTGCCCAGGTGGGTCTCAAACCCGCGGGCTCAGGCAGTCTACTCACCTCGGCCTCCCAAAGTGCTGGGATTACAGGCTGAGCCACCGAGCCCGGCCTATGCTCAATTTTTAAGAAGTTGGATATATTTTATTTGCTTTAAAGAAACAGAAACTGCCAAAATTTTAAGCATTGAAAGACCAGATACTATTCTAGAATAAAAATGCATATATTCTTATTCCAAATTTAAGTAATATTACTTACTTGAATTAGAAATAGAAATTCCTTTTTTATTTTTATTTTTATTTATTTATTTAGTTTTTTTGAGTCAGAGTCTCACTCTTGTCGCCCAGGCTGGAGTGCAGTGGCACACTCACAGCCACCGCAGCCTCTACCTGCTCGGCTCAGGTGATTCTTCTGCCTCAGCCTTCCAAGTAGCTGGAACTACAGGCACGCGCCACCATGCCCAGCTAATTTTTTATTGTAGAGATGAGATCTCGCCAAGTTGTTGAGGCTGGTCTCGAACCCGATAAATAGCTAATTTAAATAATG
This sequence comes from Carlito syrichta, assembly GCF_000164805.1. Lineage (NCBI taxonomy): Eukaryota > Metazoa > Chordata > Mammalia > Primates > Tarsiidae > Carlito > Carlito syrichta. The sequence continues at coordinate 310,395 of NW_007251735.1, forward strand.
GTCTCAGCAAACTGTTGCCCAGGCTGGTCTCAAACCCGCGGGTTCAGGCAATCCTTTCACCTCAGGCCTCCCAAAGTGCAGGGATTATAGGTGTGAGCCACTGTGTCCAGCTTGAAATTCCTTTTTTAGACTGTAATTGTACTTTATAATTTCACATTGACATCAAATGTTATGATTAGCTTTAACACATCATAATCACCTTAGAACTAAAAAATGAGATTGATTCCTGAAGCAAGAAATTCAGTGTCAATACTTAAAAAATAAATAGATCATCCAGGCATAGTGGCTCAAGCCTGTAATCCCAGCACTATGGGAAGCCGAGACAAGAGGATTGCCTACGCCTGCAGGTTCGAGACCAGCCTGGGCAACAACGTGCTGAGACCTTGTCTCTATGATAGATAAAAAATAAACCAGCCGGGCTCGGTGGCTCAGCCTGTAATCCCGCGCCTTTGGGAGGCTGAGGTGAGTGGATTGCCTGAGCCCGCGGGTTCAAGACCCGCCTGGGCAGCGAGACCTCATCTCTACAATAAATTTAAAAAAATAAACTGGACATGGTAGTGTACACCTGTAGTTCCAGCTACTTGAGAGGCTGAGGCAGAAGGATCGCCTGAGCCCAGCAGGTCGAGGCTGTGGTGGCCATGAATGTGCCACTGCATCCAGCCTGGGTGACAGAGTGAGACTCCAACTCAAAAAAAAAAAAGATCTTGTTAATAACACTTTATTATAAATATATTAATTTTTCAAATGTCATATGATAAAATAATACTTAACATTTTCTTTTAATGTCTTTTGTTATAGCACATTAAGCCACAAAGAATTCAGATTTATCTATCCAGTTTTACCATTTTGCATGGTGTTCTGTGGTAAGTGTTTTTAATATAGGAAAAAAATGATATAGAAATAGTTAAAAGACAGTAAATGCTCATCAAACTCTATTTTCTACTAGGCTAAATAAGAATTACTTTATTATGAATTAATTATATTATTGGAATATTTCCTTTTTGTAGTTTAAATCTTTTTTTCCTATATACTATAAAATGAAATAAAAACATAAGGATCCTAGCCAGGCGTGGTGGTACACACCTATAGTCCCAGCTACTCATGAGGCTGAGTTAGGAGTGTTGCTTGAGCCCAGGAGTTTGAGACCTGCCTGGGCAGTATACTAAGACTTTGTCTCAAATAAATACAGAAAAACAAAACCAAGGATCTAATACCCATAGCACCTTTTGGTGAGGTGTTTCTGAAGATTAGAAATCACTCACTAAAAAGTAAAGGAATATGTCTATTTAAGAATAGCTAATTTAGGACAACCCCTTCGGGTCCCTTCCCACTGCGGGAGCTTTTCTATTCTCTCAATAAATCCTACTTTCTTAAAAAAAAAAAAAAGGAATAGCTAATTTAAGTTATGGTTAAACTGTAAGGGTCTTCATTTTCACAAAGGAAAAATACATTTATAGCAGTTGAAACTAGTCTTAATGCTTTTACACACAAAATAACTACCCTTTTAAGGACTCACTCAAGCCCATGCATCTGTTCACGAAAAAAAAAAAGACTCATTCTAATGCATATGTAATTTTTAAAGTAACTAACTCCTGATTTTATTCCATTCCAGTTTTTTTTTTTTTTTTTTTTTTGAGTTGGAGTCTCACTCAGTCGCCCAGACTGGAGTGCAGTGGCTGCTCCTGGCCACCGCAGCCTCGACCTGCTGTACTCCGGCGATCCTTCTGCCTCAGCCTTCCAAGTAGTTGGAACTACAGGCGCGTACTACCATGCCTGGCTAATTTTTTGATTTATTGTAGAGAAGAGGTCTTGCCAAGTTGCCCAGGCGGGCCTTGAACCCGTGGGCTCAGGCAATCCACTCACCTCAGCCTCCCAAAGCACGGGATTACAGGCTGAGCCACCAAGCCCGGCTACCAGTATATTTTTTTACATATACCTTCTAAAAACTCTTATATGACTCAGCTCAGGAAAACAAATTTTTATACTGGTTGGTTTGGGAAAATTAAGAATTAAACCTTTGTCAACTTCAAGTTTAATTCAGAATAAATGATTGCTGGCTTCCTTCAAGTTTTAAGACCTTAAGGAAATCACCAAGTTGGAAAAGATGAGTAACCAACTGGAAACTGGAAAAAAACTAGGGAGTTACTAGGAAGTTACAAGTCTCAAACTTACTTTTTACTTAAAAATTCCAAACAAGCTATTGAGTTAGGCAGCCTTTGACCAAGTGTATGTCGGCTCCTACAGATCTCAGAGGTATACACTTCCTTCAGTTTAGATAACCATACACATCTATATATTTGATACAGCTGAAGTACTGAAACCAAAGTCTCAATTTGTGTCATTACTTTGCATTTTTACTATATGCAAATACAGTCACATACAAAAATGTAGAGGTCTAACAGATGTTTGGTAAGCCTGAAGAATAGTTGGCCACATGTTCTCACTCATAAGCGAATCCTGGACATTAATCATAATGCTATAAGAAAGGGTTTGGCACTAGCAGACACAGCCATGGCGGGGGAGGAACACCTAATATCAATGAGGATATCTCAAATCAAAGTGGGGACCCAAGGGAGTCCCAAACTATACCTGTACAGAGACCACTTACTACCTAATCCTGAATTGTACTCCACATATTTAAAGAATTAAAACGTAAAAATAAATAAGAATAGTTGACCCGTTTACCAGAGGAAATCTGTTCACAAGTCACTATCCACATTTTTTTTTTTAATTGGAATTTCACTCCATCAGCCTGCTGGGCTCCAGCGATCCTTCTGCCCCAGCCTTTCAAGTAGCTGAAACTATAGGCGCGCACTACCATGCCCGGCTAATTTTTTGATTTATTGTAGAGATGAAGTCTCACCATGTTGCTCAGGCTGTTCTCAAACCCACAGGCTCAGGCAGGTCTCTCGCTTTGGCCTCCCAAAATGCTGGGATTACAGGATTGAGCCACAGCACCCGGCCACTATTCACATTTTAAAGTTGTTGTTTATTTGTTTTTTAACAATCACTTGAGTGTTACCTTTTTTTTTTAATTTTTAATTTTAAAGATGTAGGGTACAATTCAGGGTTAGGTATACAAATGTTCATTATGCAGGTACCCTTGGAGTGTTATAATAAGCAATGCGAGAGAACAAATATGTGTGTCTGTGTGTGTCTAGTTTGGCTTAGTTAACTTAGGAACTTGGTTTGATTTCTATTTTTATAGTCTAGGGTTTTCTCAGTATTCCACCTCTGTGCCCTGCTTCTTTACAAAGTATTTAGAGAAAGATTGAATTGTCTGAAGCCTCATTCCCAGTGTAAAAGATTGGATCTTTAAGTGACAGGATCCCTGTAACCAGAGCCTGTTCCCAGTCTCAAAGACTGAAAAAAAACCCTGCTGTGGGGTGAAGTGATCCCCTTCTAATCAGTAAGAATCACCCTTTCTTCCATCCCACATCTACTTAGAAGGATCTCTAAAGTATTGAGACCTACAAAGCCCCTCCCTCTCCCCTACAGGATGTAGTAATCTTTTCCTCCAGATACTATACCTAAGTGTCTGAAGGAAAAGAATCTCTAGTTCCTAGATTTGTACTTCTACTCAGGAATCAGAGCTCTTTAATGCCAAAAGTTTCCAAAAATAGGATCAATTAAGTAGTGAGCTCACAAACAGAAATCTTTGGACGTTCATGAACATCTTCAGACAGCAGTTCTTTTTGGAGTTCTCGAAGTTTTAGTGACCCAGTTTGAGTCTTTCCTAATTACCTGAAATCTCAGCCTTATTCTGTTCTTGTGTGATCTATTCTAACCTGATTTTATGTAAGCATGACAACTCTGTCAGCCATTGCTTTAAAACAGGCCACCTCAAAATTTTAGTGGCTTAAAACTCCATTTGTTATTACCTATACATCTACAGTTTAGCTAGGCAGTTCTCATCTCTGCTCAACTTCACTTATGCAAATGTTATCAGCTACAGATTGGACAGACAGTTCTATTAACCTAGGCTGGGTTCTTAATGTTTGGGGTTCAGCTGGCTGTAGGCTGAGGCTCCTTACCTTTTATGTCTTTTCACACTCTAACAGGTTACCTGTTAGGGGCTTGTTCACTTGGTGTAGGTAGGGTTCCAAGAAAGGAGTAGAAGTGTGCAAAGCCTCTGAGGCCCACACTTGGAATTTGCACACTGTCACTTCCACCACATTCTTTTGATCATAGTAGGTCACAAGGCCAAGTCAGATTCAAGAGGTGGGGAAATAAATGCCACCCTCATAATGGTATGGGACATAAGAAGAATAACTGCAGCTGTTTTTTCAACCTGCAATAACTTCTCATAGCCGGGTGTAGTGGCTTACCCCTCTAATCCCAGCACTTTGCGAGGTGAAGGCGAGAGGATTGCCAGGGTACAGGGGTTGGAGACCAGCACGGACAACATGGTGAGACCTTGTCTCTACAATAAATCAAAAAATTAACTGGGCATGGTGGCATGTACCTGTAGTTCCAGTTACTTGGAAGGGTGAGGTGGAAGGATCATCTGAGCCCAGCATGTTGAGGCTGCAGTGGCCGTGAGCATGCCACTGCACTCTAGCCTGGGTGGCAGAGTGCGACTCCGACTCAAAAAAAAAACCCCAATAACTTTTCTTGGCTAATTTAATTTTCCTTAGTCCCATAAAATAAGAGTTAAACTCTAGAAAACATATATTCAGTAACTGGATCTGATCTTTAGCGAGTTGTAAAACATTGTGCCTCAGTTTCCTTGTCTGTAAAAAAGGTGCTATTGTTTTTTAGAAACACTGAAATTCTTAGAGTGATAGATTTCCAGCACCTGCTACTAAATCTGGATTGGATATCTTCTTAATCTGTTTTTACTAGTGGCCGAGGCAGACTTGCTTCTCTCTGATTGGGCCACTTTGTTTTTCCATATCCTGATATTTTTATCAAAATTGTTTCCATCATTTCAGAAAGAGTTTGTTTTAAAAAAAAAAAAAAAGCCCCCCCCCCCCCCCCGCTCTCCTTCCCATTTCTTCTCCCAAAAGCAAACATGTAAACATTATTTAGGTGGTTATTTTGTTATTTGTCTCCATATCTAAATAAAATGCTTATAATGCCACTTAAAGATCTTTGTTTTAGGCATCATCTACTGATGTCTACAGAAGATGACAATATGGCTTTACTTCCTTAACAAAGTAGCAACATAAAATTCTTTCTGATACTGTCATCTGTGCCCAGTACCTTCATTATAATTAAGCTTAAAATCTCACTTTTGGATGGGTGAGGTGGCTCACGCCTATAATTCCAGCACTTTAGGAGGCCGAGGTGAGAGGACTGCCTGAGCCAACCGTTTCGAGACCAGCCTGGGCAACTTGGCAAGACCTCATCTCTACAATAAATCAAAAAATTAGCTGGGCATAGTGGCACGTGCCTGTATTTCCAGCTGCTTGGAAGGCTGAGGCAGAAGGATCACCTGAGCCCAGCAGGTCGAGGCTACAGTGGCCGTGAACATGCCACTGCACTCCAACCTAGGCAACAGAGTGAGACTCTGACTCAAAAAAAAAACAATTCACTTTTTCCCAGCACCATTCTCCTGTATGTCCCATTCCAGAATTGAACCACCCTCGGTTTTTCTCATATAAACACTGAAACTAAGCTGATCCAACATCTTTCCCAAAGATAGATATGTCTCTAAATGACACAGTGTGGTACAGATGTTTTTTAACATTAGATTTTCTGATAATTCTTGCCAAAACCAAGATGGAATTAGTAATGTAAAGCGTCAGACCCTTCATCCTTCCTCTCTAGGAATCTTACCTTAGTAAGGGAACTCATTAGTCATTGCTGGAGAATACAGATTGCCATGCTAAATATCCAAAATTTAAAAAGTGATTATCAAGCTGATTTTTTAGGATATGGTTGAGTAAAGGAGCCAGCTAATAAAGTACATTCATATATACTCAAGTTTTAAGATTTTATTCTGGAGAGAAGTAAACTGGGGCATAATGGATATAAAACACTTTTGAAACAGTAGTCTGATAAAAGTGATCTGGTAATAACCCAGTGTATTTTTTATTATAAAAGTAATAAATGCTAGGCTGGGCATTGTGGCTTATGCCTATAATCCCAGCACTTTGAGAGGTCAAAGTGGGATAATCACTAGAGCCCAGGAGTTTGAGACCAGCCTGAGCAACATAGTGAGACCTAATCTCTACAAAAAATAAAAAATTAGCCATACATGGTGGTGTGTGCCTGTGGCGTGTGCCTGTAGTCCTACTCAGGAGGCTGATGCAGAAGGATTGCCTGAGCCCAGGAGGTTGAGGCTCAGTGAGCCATCATCGTGCCACTACATTCAAACCTGGGCAACAGAGTGAGACTGACTCAAATAATAAAAAAAATAAATGCTCATGGTAAAAAGTACATTAGTGTGTCACCCTCTAATACCTAGACTCATTCCCACAGGTAACTAATGTTAATCACTTTATTAAATAATTCTTCCAGAAATGTTCTATTTATCCATTTTAAGAATCTTTTTGTAGGCCCAGATAACAGGAATAAATTAAGTATTTTAGGGTGATGTTTAGCATCCAGTTAGCAATGAGTTAGCTACTGTGTGGAATGAAGGGGCCTGAATTTTGACAACTAGTCACAGGTTGTCAAAAGTCCCATACAAAGTCCTAAATCATTAATTGGGAGGGAATCTTGTATTTTAAATTAGGTGATGCTTACATTTATATGGTGGTGATTATTACTTTCTGAAGCTAGGTCATTTGAAGGTAGATCATTTCAATGAGAAACATCTCCATATTATTTGCATGTGCAATTACATAGATGTACTGGACATTGGCAGTTAGAATCTTGTTAATTACCTCTTTTAAATATTGGGGAAACAATACTACATCCCTGTAAGCAAGCCATGGATCTTAGGTTTCTCTTGTCGTGCACTCAGTCTAGGATTGGAACCATTGTGTGTCTTTCCAGCTCTCCCTTTATCAACTCCAGTTTCTGAAATCCCCTTTCCAAACTTTCAATGCCAGATAGTTTGAAAAGCCCTCAAAGGCTTCAAATTCAAGTCAGGTTCTTTTCTAACATGCACACAAAAATCATTTGATGATAACCGAAATTTTAAAGATGTTTTCCATGTATGTCAAATGTTTAGTAATGTTTATAGGCTGCTACAAATGTAGGTAAATAAAGGCAGATTTTAATAGGAATTTTATCCCAAACTTCATTTGTAAGTTGAAACTTCAATGTTATTTTCCTTTACAAATACTGTGACATGTTGTAAGGCTCCCAAACTATCCAAAAAAAGCTCATCTGACCCATAATATTGTTGGAGAAGCTAATTTTTGAATGGCAAGTGTTTATTAGTATCCACTATCCTTAAGAAGCAGTGTTCAACTGATCCTCTTCTCAGCATTTTGTTCATATATTTCACTAAGTAACATGGAGATTTGCTTCTCAGTAAAATGATACATCCTAAAATAAGCTAGCTTCAGAAAGTGAAAATCACGTCAAAGGTAAGCATTACCTAACTTAAGAGACCCCTTCCCACCCAGTACTAAAGATGCTAAAAACCTTATAAGCATGGTATCTTCCAGCATTCTACCCGAGTGCCATTTTTCAGAACATTCATCACAAGTATTCCTATTTTCTATCACACACCCCATACTATTGTATCCCTAATGCCACAGATTCTGATACAATTTTCAGTCATTTAATGAATGAACAAATTGTTAATGAGTGAATCACTTTATACATGCCCAACTTAAATAGTTGTAACTATGAATAAGCATATCCAAATACTTGAGAGCAAACTAAGTATATTCAAATACTTGGAAAGCAGGCTGTCTTCTAGAGCCTTATCTGGATAAGCTTGCTGTAGTTTGGAGGGGCACAAACCTCATGTTGAAATCTGATTCCAAACATTAGAGGTGGGCCTAAAGGGAAGTGTTTGGGTCATAGGGGTGAATCCCTCATGGATAGCTTGGTGCCATCCAAGGATAGAGTGAGTTATCACACTATTAGGTCCTGAGAGAGTTCCCCACCTCCCTGGAACTAGCTGTTAAAGAGAGCTTGGCACCTTCCCCTTCCTCTCTTGCCATGTGATCTCAGCGCCTGTCAGCTTCTTGGCTTCCCTTCTCCTTCTACCATGAGGGGAAGCTGCCTGAAGAAGCAGATGCTGGTGCCATGCTTCTACAGCCTGCAGAACTGTGAGCCAGATAAGACTCTATAAATTACTCAGCCCCAGTTACTCCTTTATAGCAATACAAACAGATTTAGACAGTAAAGTAGACATAGTTTTTGTTTACCAAGTAAGTGCTTCAGGTTGTATTTGCTGATCTGTTGTATCTGTGACTGGAGTTACTACAGATGGCTGAATTTCTGTAATCCTATTTTATTTCTAATACAACAATGTCTAATTCTCATTTTTTTTTAACTTTTTATTTTAAAGATGTAGAGTACAATTCAGGGTTAGGTATACAAATGTTTATTATGCAGGTACCTTGTTGAGGTGTGCTCTTGCCCCGCAGTTTCCCACTACTGCCAATCCCACATTCACCTGCCCTGTAGTTTCCTGCCACTGCCAATCCTTTTCTTATAGTCTTTGTCATCTTTTTTAGTGGATTCCTCATTGTACCATTCAAACATCTTATAAATGTAGATTAAAGTTTTAAATGACAGGCTTAACTTTCCTGATTTTTGCTGCATTTTTCATTGCACTGTTTTTCAGAATGTTCTTTGGTTAATGAGAACTTTTTCAACTATTTGGTTAGAGTACTAGGTAGCATAGATATGTGATGTTCTAACTCCTGAATGGTATGAACTGTGGATATTATTTAAAATATTCATAGTGGCAGGCACAGTGGCTCACACCTATAATCCTAGCGCTTTGGGATGCTGAAGTGGGAGAATCACTTGAACCCAGGAATTTTCCAAGCCAGCCTAGGCAGCATAATGAGACCCCCATCTCTACAAAAAGTTAAAAATAAAAAAATTAGCCAGGCCTCGTGGTGCAATCTTGTAATCATTGCTACTCAGGAGACTGAATGAAGCAGGAGGATTGTTTGAGCGCAGGAGTTCAAGGTTACAGTGAGCTATGATCGCATCACTGCATTCCAGGCTGGGTAACAGAGTAAGACCCTATCTAAAAGAATAAATAAAATATTCATAGAGGAGGAACAAAATGGAAAATGCTGTCTTTCCCTGGTAGGTATTAGTGCAAAGCATGGTTTGGATGCTGGATATTCAAGTTCCAAGAGAACTATGATTTAGTTCCATAGAAATAGTGTGTATAAACTATGAACAAGGAAAAACTAATAAGCATACTTTTTCCAGTAGAAAGGCCTGTTCTTTGATATTTCCAGCAGATCCTAATGTGCTCATTATCAAGTGGCTAGGAAGCAGGATTATGGCAAGGGAGAGAGACTTTACTTATCCTTCTATACAATTGTGTCTTGGAGGAGGTTGTGCTACACACAAGAACTTTCACAAATTAAGAAAAATTGTTAAGCATCTCCAAATTGCCCAAACACTATAGTGAAAGAGATCCATACCATCACTCATATACTTACATTGAAAATCTCCCAGGAGTCCAATGGGGTTTTCTTCCTTAAAGGATGCAGTACTGAGACTTGTATTATACACTGAAATATCCATTACTAGTGCTTGGGAGATTAAAAAGGTAGGTAAGTGGAATAAGTAAAATTCCTATCTATTTGGGAACTACAATGTACCAGGACAGGCGTAGACATTTTGTCTAATACCTGAAAAATGTACTATTATCCCAATGATCAGCAAAGTAAAACAAACTTGTGCCAGAAGTTTGGATCTGTTGGACTCTATATCCATCATCTTTCCACTAGGCCCCGATGCCTTTTATTAGAAAAAGTCAAGATCTAGATAATACAATCATAGTGAATGGTCAGATAAATTATAATGACTTGCTGCTTATTTCTTATTTGTCCATGACAGTATTATAGGTTGTTTTGTTTCCATTAAAAATTACAAAAGCATTTGCAGTTAACTAAGAAAGTAAGATTGCCAATGTTACAGTTCAATGTGTCTATCTTCATGTAGGATACTCACTAACCCACCTGAAAACATGGAAGAAACCAGCTCTAAGTTTCCTGTTTTTATCAAATATGCTCCTTGCCCTTTATACTGGTTTAGTTCATCAACGAGGTACTCTTGATGTCATGAGTCATATTCAAAACATCTGTTACAATCCCAATAAATCTTCAGCTTCAGTATTTGTAATGATGCCTTGCCACTCTACTCCTTATTACAGGTAATAAAAGTTGCTCCGCTATATGCTATTAAGAAAATGAAAAGGACTAAATTAAAATTCTCTTTCAGGTTCCTGCATTTGAACTAATTAATAATTGATCAAATCATAAAAAATATTAAGCTTCCACTCATTTACTCACTGATGGATTTCAAAAACCATTTGAACTGTGTCAATGAAAATCTTTTAAGTAAACTTTATTATTTTACAATTCTAGACAACTTACACTTATATCTGATTTAAATTGGTATGAGACATTTTGTAGATATTTGATAGTTTTCTTATTAAAGAGATTCATTTATCACTGATCTTTTTTAGTCAAGACCCTGTTGCCCAGGCTTGGAGTGCAGAAGCATGCTCATTGCCACAGCAGCCTCGACCTGCTGGGCTCCGGTGAACCTTCCATCTCAACTTTCCAAGTAGCTGTAACTATAGGTGCATACCACCATGCCTGGCTAATTTTTTGATTTATTGTAGAGACAAGGTCTCACACCAAGGCTGGTCTGGAACCTCTGGGCTCAGGCAATCCTCTTGCGTCCGCCTCCCAAAGTGCTGGGATTATAGGCATGAGCCACCGCGCCTGGCCATATCACTGGTCTTACTACAAGTCTTTGTGACTAATCTCACTGGATTCTAGTCCAGACTTGACTGTTGCCATGGTCTTGAACTAGTTTTTTAATCTGGTTGGACATCAGTTCTCTCACCTGTAAAAATTCGGTAATGCAACTAGATGATATTCTTCAAATGCTTGGATTAAGTGTTTCTGGGAAGTGTAAAATACTAAAATTGCCTTAACTGTGCAGGGCATTTTAAAAAACACTCATCTGGTCCTATACTTATATTTTAGGAAGCTATACCAATCATCCAGTAACGGTACAGGGGCAAAGCAGCCAACTTTCTTACAGAAAATTCTGTACCTACTTAACTCAAACTCTCTTAAACAATCTGTAGTTAATATCTGTGTGCATATTCAATTAATATCACCATGGATATCATTTTATGGGAATTCAACACTTTTGAGCTCTTCTGCTTAACTGAATCATTAATACCAATCATTAATACACAATTTAGAAAAACTGAAATTACGTAGCAAAAGCCATAGACTAGATGGAAGACCTCAATTATTGTAGAGAACAGGCATTCTAGAGGTACCAAGATGTTCTCTATAAATAGGTGTAGTAGTTGATGTCATAAGCTTTGTATAGTTCACCAAGGTCTCATCTTAACATGTTTTCTAGCTACACAACAAAAGCAAAAAGACTGATGCCTACTCTGGATTATATAGTTGGCAGTTTTTTCTCAGGAACTTCTGCTTTCCCTTTTAAACAAGACCTTTATCTCTAATAAATAAAAGTCATGAAGTATTAGGTCTTACATAAATGTACTGTGTATGCATTTTGTAAATAAACCCCTATTGCATAATTATTTAACTTAATATCTAATTGAAAATTTTTACATTTCTATCAGTAAGGCTTAATTTTTTCTGAGGCAGTTATAAATGTGGCTTTTTGAATGACCTAAGTAACTAGCTTGAACTGTCATGAGTGGCATTAAAGATGAATCCATCTTACACTCATCTTTCCATACCTCAGTAAAACCATTACTTATTTACACGTTAGTCAGTGAACATATGTTGTTATTACTAAGTCTTGTATAAATATATATGGAAAAAAGAAAAATGCTTTATTTAACAATGTGATCCATCCCCTTTCAGGGTAAAAAGGAAAGACAGCAAGAATCCTTTCTCGTTTATGACTATAGTTTGCTGCTTTGCCAAATTATTAACCAGTAAATTTACCTGGTCCCAAGAACCTCTTACATTTCCGGAACAGAATACCAATGCTACAGAATGTTGAGTCCCCCAAGCTGCTAACTAACCTACTTCCCTCCTTGAAATGGAGTTTGGGTCAGGCGCAGTGGCTCAGCCTATAATCCCAGCACTTTGGGAGGCCGAGACAAGAGGAATGCCTGAACCCAGAGGTTCAAGACCAGCCTGGGCAACTTGTTAAGACCTCGTCTCTACAATAAATCAAAAAAATTAGCCGGGTCTAGTGGTATGTGGCTGATGTTCCAGCTGTTTGGAAGGCTGAGGTGGAAGGATCGCCTGAATCCAGGAGGTCAAGGCTATGGTGGCTGTGAGCGTACCGCTGCACCCCAGCCTGGGTGATAGAGTGAGACTCCAACTCAAAAAAAAAAAAAATGGAGTTTGGGCTTGCACATTATGCTGCTGCTGTTGTATAAGTACAATAGTATGAGAATAATGTTTTCCATCTTTGAGAAAATGCATTAAAGGCTTCTTCACCTTAACTACAACACAGAATATGGATTCAGATTTCACATTTTGCTAAATATACATGATTTATTTCAAGAGTAATATGAAAACTTTCACAATGTTTTTAACATCTTGTATTATTGTAACTTTTCTTTTCAAAGCCATGTTCACTGTCCACTGCCAATGAGATTTCTCCAATGTCCACCAGACCTGGCTGGAAACAGTTATTATCTTGATGAAGCAGATATATTTTACCAAAATCCCTTAAACTGGTTACATAGAGAGTTTCATGATGATGTACCACTGCCTACTCACTTGATCATCTTCAGTGTTTTGGAGGAGGTAAGTAAACATGAAAACTCTGTACTTTTGTTTTACTTCAGGTTTAGCAAACACTCAGATAAACAAAACTTTTTGTTGTTGTTTTTGAGTCAGTCTCACTGTCACTCAGGCTGGAGTGCAGTGGCACATTCACAGCCATCGCAGCCTCGACCTGTTGGGCTCAGGCAATCCTTCCGCCTCAGCCTTCCAAGTAGCCAGAACTATAGGAGCGCGCTACCACACCCAGATAATTTTTTGCTTTATTTTAGAATCAAGGTCTCGCCAAGTTGCCTGGGCTGGTCTTGAACCCACGAGCTCAGGCAATTTTCTTGCCTCGGCCTCCCAAAGTGCTGGAATTACAGGTTGAGCCACTGAGCCAGGCCAATAAATATAACATTTTTATGGTCCTTTTCAACTCCCACATTTCATAATTGGCCTTTTCTCCAGTCAAAATCAGCCCCAATTCTATAACTATCAAGGTATGCTACTTACCAAACATTCTTTTATTAGGAAATTTTTTTTGTTTTATAAGAAAAAAGATGTAGAGGAGCAATTAGAATAGGAAATTCTAAAATTCATTGGAACAGCAAAATGTCACCTTTATTTACTTAAATGTTTATTTACTTTTAGGAAATAAGTGCTTTCCTAATTTCAAACAATTATGAGAGAACTGCAGTTTTCTTCCACACTCACTTGCCGGCGGGTCGAATTGGAAGTCACGTATATATTTATGAACGGAAGTTAAAAGGGAAACTCAACAGAAGATAAAATTCTGAACTGTGTCTACAACTTTCCCAGGTAAACTGGCATTGCTAGGTGGAAATATTCAGATGCTACTTAAATACTTTAGTAAACACCGGGTAAAATTCATGGAACTTGGGGAAAAACTGCGAACTGCTTTACCAAATACCACTATTGAGGAAATGTATAAATATCACATACTTAAAATCACATATTAATACAATGCTAGATTTTAAATAAAGACCTTTAGTTTCCTCATGGTGTAGTTTTATTGTTTCTTCCACAATACTCAGATGTGCAAGAAATTTCACAAGAGAACAAGTCAGCAAGCTCATAAGAGGGCAGCAAATTCTTCACAAGTCAACGGGCTCTTGAACCCACAAAAAAGACAAGAAGCAGGTATAAGATTATAAAATGAAATTCCATCACAGTGTACTTTTCTCAAACTCTACTGCAAATTTAACAAACAGCAGTGTTAATTTACACTTTGTCAATGTATGATTTGAGTTTAAGCTCATATACTGAAAGGAAGTCTCATTTCATGCACAAAACCTGTTGCATGCCTAGCTTCCTTAATAAAACTACCAGTGAACATTTCCAGTGCTAAAAAAAATTCAACAAAGCTAAACTACAGGAAAATGCAGGTTAGTAGGCTTTAGATTGATGCTTCTGAGTAATAATAGTCATCAAACTGATACTTAGAAATAAAAGGACATTATCATCTTGATAATTTCATCTTAGTTTCAACACCAAACATTAACAAAAGCATCCATTTTCTCTTACAATTTTCTAATGTAACTTAATCGTGAATCAGTATTTGGGATCCAAAGGCAATTGCCCCAATTCTATTTCAAAATTTGCCATGTGTCTTCCATTAGTGCGACCATATTTATGCCATTTACCTTCCCTTTTATAAGGCTGTGGCTGAAGGTGCTTCTGTTCTTGTTTTCGCTGCCTGGAGTTTTCAATATTTACCATACGTTGCTTTTTATCAGGTCGACTGAAAGCAGTAAACACATTTTTCATCTATGTTAGAGTTCAATTTGTTTAAATTTAAAACAATGTTAATGTTTTTCTCCATTAATCTATTATCTGAACATACTGAAAGAAGATGTTAATTACAATCCTAATGTATCCATATAAAAAATAAAGGACTCAGTATTATACCTGTTTTAGCCTATAGAAACAAAAAATAGACAAATTTAATTCCACAGGCAAAAAAGGGGAAACACTCAACAGATAAAAAAGAAATGTGACAATAAAATAATGAGATGTGTTTCCATTATTTTTCCTCCTTTCCTGTAAAAATCAATCTCCGTTGGCTTGATCCCTTCACAGAAATATCTACGTCTTAACTTTTTCTCCCTTACAACAAAAGTTCACAAACATCTACAGTGCTTTCTTCAGTCTCTTATGATCAGGCTTCTGTCACAACTTCACTGAAAGTTCATACTGCCATTCATGGTCACTGAATTCCCAAGAAATATTTTTCAAATCTCAACTTTTTAAAAACATTTCACACATTTAAATATTCCTTTATATTTGAGATGATCTTTGGATTTTCATTATGCTACTCCCTGGTCCTGTCCTTCTCAGCCTTCTCTCTACAACCCCCTAGATGATTATGCTCTCCCAGGAGTCTGATAAATACACACACCTAAGAGTCTGGGCAAAAGAGATGGCCATATAACTAATTGCCAACTAGCCCTTTTCACTCAAATGTCAATGGGTACCTCCAAACAATTTGCATCTCCAACTCCCCTTGCCCAAACCTGGTATTCCCTAAATAGGTGACCCAACCCAGAAATCTATGTCACTGTTACTTTCAACTTCCCTTTCACACGAAATACTGTCATCTTGTTCAAATCTGTCTCCTCCCACTCCTACTACTGTCGCAGTTCGAATATTCATCAGTTCATGCCTGTATCATATTGGCCACCTTCTAGCTTCACATCTTTCCCATCAATCCTTCAAGCTGCTACCCATACAGTAGTCCCACCTTACCCGCAGCTTCACTTTCTGCGGTGCAGGTTTCAGTTACCCATGATTAACCACAGTGTGAAAATATTAAGTAGAAAATTTCAGAAATACTTGGTAAGTGTTAAATTATACACCTATTCTGAGTAATGTGATAAAATCTCATGCTGTTCTGCCCCATCTGACGTTAGACGTGAATTACCCTTGTGTGGTGTACCCACAATGTACATGCTAGCCGTCTGTTAGTTTAGCAGTCTCAGTTATCAGATCCACTATCACAGCACCACAGTGCTTGTTGTATTCAAGTATCTATTATTTTATTTAATAATGATCCCAAAATGCTATAGTGATGCTGGCAATTAGGACAGGCCAAAGAAAAACTTTTGCAAAGTGCTTCTTTTAAGTGAAAAAGTGCAAGTTCTCCAAAAAAAATGATATGCTGAGGTTGCTACTGTAAGAACAAATCTATCTGTGAAATTGAGAAGGAAAAAAGAAATTCATGCCTAGGGTTCTATACCATCCCTGGTTTCAAGCAACCACTGGGGGTTTTGAAACAAATCCCCAAAGATAAGGGAGGACTACTGTAATCTAAAATACAACATAGTCTTCCCCCACACCCCTTCAAAAATCCTTGAGCACAAAATGAGGTCCTTCATGACCTTACTCTTTTCTTTTATTCATCCCCCAGCACTACCCTGCTTCTTTTAAGTAGGATATCTTCACATCTCCAAGTCTTTGCAATTACCCTTTGAGTGAAATGACTTCCTGTAGCTGCACAGCAAATTCTTACTTCTCTCTCAAAAGCTAGTTTAAAAGCCAGGTTTAGTTCAAAGGCCACCTTACTCATAAGCCTTCCAAACATCACCAGACAGCCTGAGGCCACAATATACATACCTCCATACCTTCATTTATCTTATTTAGCTAGCTTGTGAGCTCTTTTACATAAGCAAAAAATTCATTTGTTTCCTCAAGGCAGCCTCACAATGCTCTGTTCATTATAGCACTAGATATCTGTGTAATGACTAAAGACACCAGAATCAGTCTCATTATTTTACAGACACATTACATTTATTCAGAAAGATATGTATCTCAAAACTAAAAAGTGAAGCTAACATTTGAAGATTAGGCAAATTTCATGTTACAGAATATAAAGATGATAAACAATGGATAGAAAGTTGTTATGAGTACACAAATTATAATTTCTGGCTTGCTTAGTCTGCCTGTTTGATCACATCTCTACTTGTATCAACAATTGTGTAATAAGTATTAAATATAATAACTAAGCTGGTATATGGAATAGGCAAGAGGCTAGAAATTAGAATTGTCATATATGAGCTCTTCTGATTTCAGAGTAAAATTTGTTATGTTCACTCCTAGCTTAAAGTGAGTAAATAAAGGAGTAAAGGAAAATAATTTTACTTAAGGTGATTCTCTATTCATATAAACTATAATAAAAAGAAACAAACTTGGCCAGAATAAGATTTATATACCCTTAACTAATTTTTAGGGTAGAAATGAATAATTTGTTCAAAGTGATTATTATATGAAAATTTTCAATTTGTAATAGCTGTAATTTTAAAACTATATCTAATTATTCTAAATTCTCTGTGGCAATAAAGCATGTATCTTAGAAATAGCAATTCCAGAGACTCATCAAATGATAAAAATGCTATCCAATCTACAATTACAAACTACTATAATAACATGGTTTTATGTAAACCGACCTGGGTCCATATGGAAGGGGAAATGTGTGACCAAAGAAGTGTCTATATATAAATCCATCCAACTTCTCAAACACTCCATCATTATCTACTTGATATTCCTTCATGTCCTTAAGATAATCTTTAACACCAATAACAAAGTCAGTGAAGAGCTTCTGATCATGTATAAAGACACCATTTAGGAAAAACTTATTGATGAACTGATTAAGTTCTTTCCAGTGATGAAAACCATTCAGTTCTTCTAGTAAGTACCTTTCCATGACGTGTCTAAAATCATCTATCCTTACAGGATTCCTCACCGTATTAAAAAGGCTCATGGATTCTTGTCGAGCACATTCAAATACACCAGAACAATCCTTTCTGAAAGAATGATAATTTTCCCTACAGTCACGCTCAGCAATACATTTCTGTGAATTTGTATTTTTTCTGAATTCTTCAAAGTGAGTTGGTTTTACTTTTCTTCCATCTCTTTGCATAGTAGGGCCTCTGCTATTCTGGTTTTCTGTAGGTGCTCTATACTGTGGATGTAAATAGTCACTAAAAACTGTTCTTGGTTTTTCAGTTGCTTCTTCTGTGGTAGCACCACATCTTTTATTACTCTTTTCATCGAAGATATTCTTGGTGTTATCTTTAAAATGTCTGAAAGTGGATTTAACTGAATCTGAGAATTTTTTCAGATTCTCCTTCACAGCTTCTTTAGCCTGCTTAATTTTTTCTTTATGATGTCTCACAAACTCCTTGGTAGAATTCTTCATAGCATCAAATGTTTCCTTAACTGAACCCAAAAATGTGTTCTTTGACTTATTTTTAGCCCTGTGGTTTCCTCTGCTCCCTTTCTTTTTTCCATCAGTTTCTTGTTTTCCATTTTGATCTTTTGCCTCAACATACAATCTTTCCCACAAATCAGAACGCTGCTGTTCAAAGTTCAGCTTCTGCTCCAGCTCAGTGAGTCTCTCCCGTAAGATTGCTATCTCCTTTTTTTCAGCCAACACATTGGGAGACTCTGAGTTGCTATGTGACTGACTAGCACTTAACTGCTGAAGTTCCACCCGTAAAGCCATGGTTACTAGTCGTTCTCTCTCTAGTTCCCTCTTTAGCATCTTTGCTTCTGCCAACAGAGTCTCCTTTTGATTAAGAAAGCCATATTTTTTCTGCCTTTCCTCTTCCAAATGCTGCTTAAGCTTTTGATTTTCTTTAACTAACTCAGCACTTGTCCCTTTATCTTCCAGTATTCTAATCTGTTCTCTTAGTTTGTTTAATTCTTCTTGTAGTGAAGATAAGGCTTTTTCTTCCTTCTCCAGAGATATTCTTAAATACTGATTTTCTGCAGCAAGGTTCGTTTTCTGAGTTTCAAAAGACATCTTCTCTGCTTCAGTAAGAGTCCAACACGTTGCAAGATTTTCTTTTAATGACTAAATTTTTTTTAGAAAGACAAGAAAGAAAAACATCAAGTGCTTTAAAAGCTGAATTTAAATCTTCAAACTATTAACACCTCATAAACTTTAGTGTCTTTACTAAAGATATTGTCCCGGGGGTTGTATTTTCAATAGTATACACACTGGAAAACACAAAGTTTGTAATGCAAGAAAATGTACAGAGAAATGCATCAAATTAAGAACAACAGTATAGTAGAAGAATTTAGAGAGAAAAGTTAACTCAAGCTCACTTTATTACCAATAAGTGTAATTAGTGTTTCCCATAATCACATGAAGTTTGCACTGACTTATGGACCCATTTATAAGTTTGGAGAAAAGCTCTTCTGTCTTCATTCTATCCTAGAGAATTTAGGCAGGACTAAAAGCTTTTCTGAAACTTTGGAAGAGTTTATATTTTATAAAAAGGAAAATTACATCTAGGCTGACTTTGGACTTCAAAAAATTCTGTTTGTAGTCAGTGTATCCTTTGAATGAGTAAATATTTCAATAATCTTAGTCCTATTAGAAACATTTTACTCCTATGCAATTAACATTTCTAAGAAAGAAACAGCTTAAGTCATAAATTTCATAAGCACACTAGAAGACAGACTGAATATTGGTAACACTTGTAACTAATCTCCCCCAATTTCAAGTAAACTTCTAAAGTGATTATAACCCAGATTACAGCAGTTCTGTAATCTCTACAGATTAATGTAACTCTGAAGATTAATCTATAGAATACTATAACTTCTGAAAGCCAGCATTCATGATAGAGAGAAATCAAGGTCAATCAGGCTTATGAAATTTTACTGCAGTTAAAGGTAGCCTTGACTGACTTGATTTTCTTTCAAATATATGCATTGGTAACAAATGTTATAGTATTTATTTAATCAGTCAGTTAAAATATATATAAATTTACAAAATGATACTTAAGTTTGGTGTAATTTACCAAACAATTTGTAGTTATCCCATTTGAATCAGATCAGTAAATTATCTGGTTTCACAAACAAGCAAAAACAAAAACCTTAAGAGAATGGGACTATTTTTAAATAACTATCTGAAGCCGGGCTCAGTGGCTCAGCCTATAATCCCGCGCCTTTGGGAGGCTGAGGTGAGTGGATTGCCCGAGCCCGCGGGTTCGAGACCCACCTGGACAGCGAGACCTCATCTCTACAATAAATCAAAAAATCAGCCGGGCGTGGCAGCGCATGCCTGTAATTCCGGCTACTCGGAAGGCTGAGGTGGAAGGATCGCCAGAGCTCAGCAGGTAGGCTGCGGTGGCCAGGAGCGGCCACTGCACTCCAGTCTGGGCGACAGAGTGAGACTCCAACTCAAAAATAATAATAAAAAATAACTATCTGAAATGGCTGCTTCACCTTCTGGTTCATTAATCTTCAGAGAACAAATTAAGATTTAAAATTTAATCATAGTCATTTCATCTGCTCTACCTGCATGAGAGTAAACAAATCTACCCAACAGCAGTGGACTTATCAAGTAAAACAGACTAATGCAGCATAATCTTGAAATACACCAACACTGGCTGGGCCCAGTGGCTCACGCCTATAATCCCAGCATTTTGGGAGGCCGAGGTGAGAGGACTGCCTGAGCCCACGGGTTCGAGACCAGCCTGGGCAACTTGGCGAGATCTCATCTCTATAATAAATCAAAAAATTAGCTGGGCATGGTGGCACATGCCTGTAGTTCCAGCTACTTGGATGGCTGAGGTGGAAGGATTGCCTGAGCCCAGCAGGTCAAGGCTGTAGTGACTGTGAGCAGGTCGAGGCTGTAGTGGCTGTGAGCATGCCACTGCACTCCAGCTTGGGCGACAGGGTAAGACTCCAACTTAAAAAAAAAAAAGAAATACAACAACACAAAAAGCCACAGAGAGCAGAAGACTACAGCATTCCTCGTGCAGTAATCATGATTTTGAAATAAATTATTGATAAGCAGATCCTGAGCAGGTCTGCCAAAGAGCTTCAGTATCTGACCCACCACTTAACAGCTAGAAACAGGAGATCTGCAAAAACTGACTTTCTGTAAACATTTGTTTATGTCAAGCCTTCTAAAAGGCAATGTCATCCTACGGAACCAGAAACCACTGTGGTGAGGAAAAAAAAAAAAAACTTCTTCTGATACAGGTAGGAAAAACTGCACTATTTGCAACTGACTTTAGTAGTACTTCCCCAAAAGACAAAATTTGGAGGCAAAGTAGTATTCTGTCTTTTCAAGAAATATAGCCTACAAGGGAAGCATACATAAATTAAGTGTGAAGAAAACTTGGGTATGCGAGAATGGAGGAATAAAGCAACAGCTTACTTTTCTACCGAGTTTATCCCTATATCCTTCCTAGGATAGAACTAAATAGGAGACCAGCAATTTTGCTGGTCCTCATAAGTCCTCGAAAGGCACGTGGTAACAACAGAACAAACAGTACAGTTCTGTAGGTGAGTTTTAGACAGGAAAACCTAACATGCTCTCCCATCAGAATAAGAAACTAATGAAGAGGAACAGCTATTTCCCCTGATCAAGGGAAGATCCTGGAGAGGCTATAAAACCACAGTTCATCTCATGAACTAAAAATGTTTCCTTTGCTCTGTGAACATAATGTTAATAATAAAAATGTCACCAGGCACAGTAGCGCACACCTGTAATATTAGCACTTTGAGAGGCCAAAGTGAGAGGATCGCTTGAGTCCAAAACTTCAAGACCAATTAGGCAATAGAGACCTTGTCTCTATAAATATATCAAAAAATTAGCCCAGTGTGATGGCCTGTGCCTGTAGTTCCAGCTATTTAAGAGGCTGAGGTGAAAGGATCACCTGAGCCCAGGAGGCCAAGGATGCAGTGAGATGTGATCATGCCACTGCATTCCAGCGCAGGCGACAGAGTGACACCTTGGCTCAAAATAATAATGCCTATATGCATATATAAAATGCCAATTTTAAATAATGTTAATTATAATTAAGAATATGGCTTTGAAGTCAGATTCTTGGAATCAAATTACCTCTGCCAGTTGCTACCTTGGGAAAGTTCCTTAACCTTTCTGAATCTTTTACCCACCTATAAAAGGAAGTTAATAATTACTTAATTCACATGTTGCAAGAAATAAGACAAATACTCTATATAATGCACTTGTAACAATGACTGGGACACAGTCAGTGCCTGTACTCAATCAATAATTATCAGCATTATTACTAATTTATAATCTGCATAGTACTTCAATCTAAATAGCACAATTACTAACTATTATGTCTTAAGATGTGTTAGTAGTACACACCTTATAATCTATAAAAGATCCTTGTTCCTGTTGACATTGGGAAAGATAATCCTTCATATCATTCAATTCATCTTCATGTATCTTTCTAACTAACTGTTGACGCTTCTGAATCTGAATTGTGCCTGCAATGAAAATTTTTATTAGGGGGTATAGAACATAAACATTATAATTACCACTATCTTAAAATATATCAAAACATTCAATCTGCATATAACCTAACTACTTAATCCTTACAGAATCATTTTCTTCAAAGTATCAATATCTCATGAATCTTTTAAAATTCTGATTATATAAACAAAGAACAAATAAGTGAAAGTTCATGATGTCATTCATCAAATAGTGGTAGATGTTAACTGTAATATAAATCAGACCAAATAGACTAATTAAAAAAAAAAAAAATATATATATATATACACACACACACATATATATACAGCATACACCCAGGAACATTTAAGCAGTTTACTATCCTTTTGATTAAAACAAACAAGCCAGTCTACACTGTTCTAAACACAGAAAACAATTTATGTTATGTTCTTACTATGTTGAAAACATTCAGCTTTGTTGTTTTAAGGAACTCTTTGAAGTAGAATTTCAGCATCCTTAATACAGAGAAATAAACAAACCATGATGTTTTTGCACAGGTTGTAAGTCAAAAAGTTAAAATAAAAACATCTCTTTTTAAAAATACTTTGTCTAAAGGATACAACAAAGCCCCAAAGGTACAGCGCATAAAATAATTGGCTAATTGTGACTAAGCACCATTCTCAAAGGCAAATTTGTTAAGAATTTTGCAGTGGTTAGATACGTACTGGAGTAACACTGCCTTTATGCCAGCAGTGATAAAAGATCTTAAATTGGGCCGGGCGCGATGGTTCAGACCTATAATCCCAGCACTATGGGAGGCAGAGGCAAGAGGATTGCCTGACCCAGGGGTTCGAGACCAGCCTACACAACTTGGTGAGACCCTGTCTCTACAATAAATCAAAAAAATTAGCGGGGCATAGTAGTTCCAGCTACTTGGAAGGCTGAGGCAGAAGGATCTCCTGAGCCCAGCAGGTTGAGGCTGTAGTAGCTGTGAGCTCCAAGCCGGGTGACAAAATGAGACTCCAACTAAAAAAAAAAAATCTTTAACTAGGATCAAAATGTTACTTTGTCAAGATATGATGTTCACATGCTGCTATATGCTTCATGCATAAGAAGAAAAAATAACTCACTAAGTTAAAAAACTCACTCAAGCCGGGTTCAGTGGCTCAGCCTATAATCCTGCGCCTTTGGAAGGCTGAGGTGAGTGGATTGCCTGAGTTCGTGGGTTCAAGACCCGCCTGGGCAATGTCTACAATGAAATCAAAATGAGCCGGGCGTAGTAGCGCACGCCTGTAGTTCCAGCTACTTGGAAGGCTGAGGCGGAAGGATCGCCAGAGCCCAGCAGGTCGAGGCTGCGGTGACCGGGAGCGGCCACTGCACTCCAGTCTGGGTGGCAGAGTGAGACACCAACTCAAAAACAAAAAACAAAAAAAAACCTCAGTCATTACTGAAAAATTCATTCAGTAACTTTAATATTGCATCTCGCGAGCAGGTACATCAATTATGTACAGACATCACAGAATTATATAATGAAAGCATGTAATGATAGCTATTTCTTCCCTTACTCCTATAAAAATTATTTTTAATTTATTCAATAATATTGAAAAATACTAACAAGAAAACTTCTGCCAACTTACAGATAACTGATATTCTAAACCCTAGTTAACTACTATGATATTCTGTGTTAGAATTCATTTTCTCTCTTAATATGTTCCAATTTATAGAAGCATGGCAAACCTGTTTCAAAACCTCTCAAAGGAATTTGATTTTTTTCAAGTGTTGAAAGAAATTTCTCAGGCCAGGTGCAGTGACTCAAGCCTATATCCCAGCACTATGGGAGGCCAAGTCGAGATTACCTGAGCCTACAGGTTCGAGACCAGCCTGGGCAAAATGGTGAGACCTCATCTCTACAATAAATCAAAAAATTAGCTGGGCATAGTGGCGTTCACCTGTAGTTCCAGCTAGTTGGGAGGCTGAGGAGGAAGGACCACCTGAGCCCAGCAGGTTGAGGCTGCGATGGCCATAAGCGTGCCCCTGCACTCTAGCCTGGCCGACACAGTGAGAGACTGACTCAAAACAAAACAAAAACAAAAACAGAAAACCTCTAACTTCCTGCTTCAAACTGCTAAGAAGATGAATTCCTTTGCCTACTGGAAAATAAAATAGCTGCAATGTGAACTCAAGATACTATTATATAGCATATACTTGATGACTGCCTTAATGAGGCCTTTTTCAATTTCACTCACTAATCATTGGGGTATTTTTTTTTTCTGTATCTTCAGCTGCCTAACTATAAAGTGTTACCACCCAAGATACAATCTTTGGCCTTCTAGTCATGTCTGTAAACACTGCCTATGTTACAATGGTAACCAATTGTAAATTTTTGCTACCACTCCTGTTAAGACTTATTATCATCGCCAGGCTCGGTAGCTCAGCCTGTAATCCCAGTACTCTGGGAGGCTGAGGCGAGTGGACTGCCTGAGCCCGCGGATTTGAGACCCACCTGGGCAACTTGGCGAGACCTCATCTCTACAATAAATCAAAAATTAGCAGGCGTGGTAGCGCATGCCTATACTTCCAGCTATTTGGAAGGCTGAGGCGGAAGGAACGCTGGAGCACAGCAGGCTGAGGCTGCGGTGACCAGGAGCGTGCCATCGCACTCCAGTTTGGGCAACAGAGTGAGACTCCAACTCAAATAAATAAATAAATAAATCAACAAGTAAAAGACTTATCATCTACAGATATAGTCCTAACCTCTTATCAGAGTTTCTAGCCAATACATCAGATGCTCGTTGGACACAATTTTGGGGGCCTCCACCTGGTGGCCAGGGGAATCAAACTTCAACACCTGTCCCAAACCAGTCTAGAATATATTTGGGTAAAAACAAACCAAAAGGTGCTTATATCACTTATTTATTTTATCATCTGGCAAAATCCTTCTCCAGTAAACCCCAACTCCAAAAATGAAGCAGCCAGCACACTTCCTAAAATTTAATAAACTGCCATTTTCTCAGGTATCCAGGCTCAAAGCTTTATTTTCTATTATTCCATTAGTGTCTCTTATTTTACCAACCTTCTCTCCATCCCCCACTGCCACTACAATTCTCAAGGTCCTCATCCCAAATACCTTGATTACAAACCTCCTAACTGACCCTTCTAGTTTTTCCCACAACACTTACTTTCCTACACTTTTTTCTTTAAAATTACTGCAGTCAGGTCACTCAACAAATCAACTTTTCCTACCTAAATTCCAAGATGTTTTATAATATACAGTTGACCCTAAAGCAACCCGGATTTGAAATGCTTGGCAGGATGCAAAAATCTGTGTATATAAAGGGACAACTTTTCCTATGTACAGCTTCTCTGGTGGTGGGACTTCGGTATGAGCAGGTTTTGGTATTGGGAGTTATGTCCTAGAACCAAACTATCTAATGTACCAAGAGACGACTGTAACAGCATCCCACATATTCCATTATTTCTAAGTATTTATTCTGCTGTTCAGGTAGTCTTCTCACTGCTCCCACAGTCCTCAGGTTATCAGTTTCCATTGCTGGAATGTTTTACTTTCCGTTTGTTCTATCTTAAACTTACTATGACTAGACACAACTTAAACCGTACCACCTTCAAGATAACTTAATAAGTGGATCCTCTGAGCTGTAATTCATGTCTGTGCTATATAACTCAGCATTGAGTTATATTGTTATACTGTCTGCTGAAGAGTCAGGCAGCCTACCAATATTTAAAGCAACTCCCTGAGAAAGCCAAGTCAATTGAATTCCATTGTTGATTTAGAATACAGAGACCAGCCGGGCTCGGTGGCTCAGCCTGTAATCCCACGCCTTTGGGAGGCTGAGGTGAGTGGATTGCCTGAACCTGCGGGTTCGAGACCAGCCTGGGCAGCGAGACCTCATCTCTACAATAAATCAAAAAATCAGCCAGGCGTGGTAGCACATGCCTGTAATTCCAGCTACTTGGAAGGCTGAGGCGGAAGGATCGCCAGAGCCCAGCAGGTCGAGGCTGCGGTGGCCGGGAGTGGCTACTGCACTCCAGTCTGGGCGACAGAGTGAGACTCCAACTCAAAAAAAAAAAAAAAAAATTCAGAGACCATAAGTAAAGATAAGAACAAAGGCCGGGCTCGGTGGCTCAGCCTGTAATCCCAGCACTTTGGGAGGCCGAGGTGAGTGGATTGCCTGAGCCTAATGTAGGTTCCAGACCCGCCTAGGCAACTTGGCGAGACCTCATCTCTACAATAAATCAAAAAAATTAGCCAGGCGTGGTAGTGCACGCCTGTAGTTCCAGTTACTTGGAAGGCTGAGGAGGAAAGATCACCCGAGCCCAGCAGGTCGAGGCTGCAGTGGCCAGGAGCGGCCGCTGCACTCCAATCTGGGTGACAGAGTGAGACTCAAACGCAAAAAAAAAAAAAAAGTATGTAATTGTTCAATGATTATAAATCAGATGGCTGACTATGGGGTGCAATGACTGACTTCACAGTGGGTGGGAAATTCAAACTGACTCTGAAATCAACTCTGAGATCAGTGCCGAAACAGAAAAAATGTGATGTCCTTTAAGTATTGACTGTGAAAAGTCATTCAGGTTAGGTCTTGTATGTTTATTATACTAATCTCATTACTATATAAATCTACTTCGTATTATATTATCCAGGCTTTTCGTACCCTGAAAAGACTAATATGACAGTAAGTACAGGAAAATGTTTTATTAATTTTAAATATTAAAGTAAATTTTACTAGTAGCCAAACTTCTAAATAACAGGGAAGTAACTTCTCACTTTGAAAGCACTCCTCAGCAAACTGTTTTTCCTACAAAATATTCAAAGGTCATACAAAAGGTAAGGTTTTAATATAATTTAGATTAACATTTAAAATAACTATCCAGCTTTTTTTTACAGTAAGAAAAAATATTAAGATAAGACCCTCTCCTTTGTTACCTTCATGTTTACCTGTGGGGGAGAAAAATCATATTAAAAAAACATACTGATATTATTTTCATAGTCAATAAAGTTAAATACATATTTCCAATCAAATCTCATTGTAACAAACTTCAAAAGTGACACAAATTATGGTATCTCTGTATTAAATTCAAGCAGGCATCCCTCAAAAGTCTAAATACATATTATTAATATGAAGTTTAATATAAGGTCATCTCTGGGAGCCTGAAGTGAGAGGATCGCATGAGCCCAGGAGCTTGAGACTAACCTAGGCAACCTCATCTCTATGAAAAATTAGCTGGGCACCTGTTGTATTCTCAGCTACTCAGGAGGTTAAGGCAGGAGGTCAAGACTGTGGTAAGCCATGATCAAGCCAATGCACTCCAGCCTAGGCAACAGAGTGAAATCCTGACTCAAAAAAAAAGAAAAGAAAAAGAAAAAGGGACACATTTTGCTATGACTTTAAACATGTATTGATGGTTTTCATTAAGTTCATTCTAACATCACACTATTGAAATATGTATCTTTTCCACAAACCGACACAAGGCATATGCAATTCTTCAATCTTTGCATAAGGTACATTTTTTAGAAGGATCTACCAAATAAAAAGTTAAACTGTGGATTATGTAGGTAAAAAAAAAAATCTAAAAGTAGTGAACATAATGCAAACAAAAATTTGTAAAGTTGACAAGATCTCAGACATTTTTTTTAAAGTGCTCCCACTCTAAATTCTAATATAGCAAAGACAGTGAATATTCTGTTTTTAAAGACTCTTTTGTAAAAACATATACCATAAATAACAGATTCAATAGTGAGGCTCCTGAATGAAAAATTAACATCAGTGGAATGCCTTCCTTTTCTCACCCAAAAAGCATTTAAAAGGCTTTGTATTAATAAGATAATCAACACCATAAATAGTAACAAGCAAACTAAAGGACAAAATATAAGGTTAAACAAAAGATGAAAAATTCTCAATTTATGTGAATCATGGAAGCAATAATGAATGTCACAAATATGATACACGTAACCTCAAAGTAAAAATAATGAACACTAATTATTTTGACATTTCAAATTAACTATGTCAACTGGGATTTAAATAAGCCTCTTAATAAAGTCACAGTTCAAATTAGTTTAACTGTGATTCTAAATTAAAATGATTTGCCTCATGGTATTTCAGATTTTCATCTTCTAATCTGCTGAGTTTTAAAAAGTCATAGACATATATGCTAATAATATGTATTATTATTATACATATTAATACATATTACATATGCTAATAATCCTAGCATTTCTTAAATAAATTTGCGTGAAAACAGTTTTGTGAGATAGGCAGCAACTACTTCCAGAATGAGAAAATTGAGGTTCAAACATGTCGCAAGTTTTCAAGGTCACATTTTTAATGTTGGCACTGAAAAGAGATTCAAGGACTCCTCACTCTTAGTAAGTCTCTCTACATCAGTTGTGTATAACAAATTTTGAAATATTTACCATAGAAATGTCCAAATCCCATGCTGATTGCAACCACCAAAGCAAGTATAACACATTTATTAAGACCACTACTGAATTGGTGTTTACTCGACTCCCTAGAAGGTTCAGTTTCTTGTTCAGCAAGCAGGTGTTCTTCAGATTCTGAAGTAGAAACAGTTTTCTTCCTTGCACGGCGCCGTCTAAAGGCCGGACTGGGCTGGGTACTGGTTTCATCACTACTTGATTCATCTTCACTAGGCTGAGATGAAAATACTATTTTAAAAAGAAAAATGTTGACATTTAGCTTTTAAAAATTTTGGAAAAGCTTTCTCAGTAAATACTGAGAAATAATATATAGAATATATTTAGAATAATCAATGCCATCCCTCCATGACTTTTTACATAATAGCCAAAAACAAACAACACAAACAAAAACACAAGTTTTCAATTTATTAACATAAAGCCAAAACAAAAAAGATCCTAACTGTGATACACACAAATCTGTTATTCATATTATTCTGTGCTTGGAGAACCTATCTCCGTTTTTTTACTCCTTCACCCCCATAGTTTACGCTGTTAGAATAATAATTTATTCTTGTGCCTATTAAATTTCACTGGTAGCCGGGCACAGTGTTTCACACCTGTAATCCCAGCACATTGGGAGGTGGAGGCGAGAGGACTGCCTGAGCCCACAGGTTCTAGACCAGCCTGGGCAACATGGCAAGACTCTGTCTCTACAATTAAAAAATTTAAAAAACAAAAAAAAAAGCCAGGCATGGTGGCTCACACCTAATCCCAGCCCTTTGGGAGGCTGAGGTTCAAGAATTGCCTGAGCCCACGGGTTCAAGATCAGCCTGGGCAACTTGACAAGACTTCATCTCTACAATAAATCAAAAAATTAGCCAGGCGTGGTGGTACACACCTGTAGTCCCAGCAACTTGGAAGGCTGAGGTGGAAGGATCGCCTGAAGGCAGCAGGTCGAGGCTGCAATGGACGTGAGCACACCTCTGCACTCCAGCCTGGGTGACAGAGTGAGACTCCAACTCAAAAAAAAAAAAAAAAAATTAGCCAGGCGTGGTTTGTGTGCCTGTAGTTCCAGCTACTTGGCTACTTGGAAGGCTGAGGCAGAAGGATCGCCTGAACCCAGCAGGTCGAGGCTGTGGTGGCCATGAGTTTATTAACACTGCACTCTAGCCTGGGTGACAAAGTGAGACTACGACTCAAAAAAATAAAAATAAAATAAACAAACAAAATTTCATTGTAATCAGAGGTATAAACAAGTACTATTTTTGGAAAGAAAAAAAACGTCCTCTGTCTTTCATTCAATTACAAATAGAGGAAATTTAAGTGTAACTGTTTAAGGAACACAGGAAAGTATACAAGCAGTTCCCGTGACATACAAAGTACAATAACTACCAAAAGTTTCCTCAGGTGTATCTAGTCTCTAGATTCACTTCTGACCTAATAGCCCAGGATCAAAGTTCAAAGCACTATAGTTTAACATAGGTTTCCAGAAGTCAGATGAGCCCTTCCCTTCGACTGCCACTCTTACTAGAAGGTTATTAATTTCACCCTCTAGTAAATATGTCAGCATGAGGAAGTGACACAACAGCTATCTCCGATATTAAGGACTAGTCTGGTGCTGCTCCTTTATGAAAAGAAAAGCAAAGAACAACACATCAGGGGAAAAAAAACTGCACACAAGATCTCAAGTCTGGAAACACAACCCTGGAAAAACTACCTTCAGTTTTTTCCAAATGCATAATTTCTTGACACAGTTCCAAACATCAACAAACCATATATTAACAAAGACGATTCAATCACTCAGTAATAATTTCCACAAGCCAGTTAGAAGAAAAGCACTAAAAGTAAGGAAAATGTGAGCTTGAGCTCCAAAATAACAAACATTCATGCTCCAAAAAAGCAAAAACAGCTCTTCAGAAGACAGGATGTCCATGCCATAGGAAAGCTGGTGATTTGGGTTAGGCAGAACTTTTCAAGATGGATCATGAAGTATTCAGTTTGCTTTCACACTTACAACAATAAACACAAAGACAGAAGGCACTACTGAATGAATGAATATTCCTAATATTTAGTGATACAGATGCCACTGACAGAGTTTTTGGTCATGACCCTTATGCCCATCATGTTTATCTGGTTATTCTTGATCACTAGTTTTTCCAAGATGCCGTCGCCTCAGGTGTGAGGTTACATTTCTTGGACAAAGAGAAAGAAAGGAAGACTTAAATAAAGCATTACATAATACAAAGGCAGTCATGATCATGGAGTATTTAAGTCAGACTTTCTGACAAAAAAATTAAGATAGGTAAATATAAAAACAAACCATTTGTAAAACTTTCTTAAGTAAATGCCCAGTTCCACATTAATATATTGCCTTCATAACATATTCTAACAAGCCAACCTAACCAATATCAATAAAGTCGTGTCCTTATTGGATGTTTCCATCTTTTTTAAACCATACATATAACAGTTGAACTATTTTGACTTTTAAGTTTTAAAGCTTAATTTGGCTCATAGTCCAAGATGCAAGCAATGCAAAGGCATGCAATAAGCTTGGCCAGCTTTTTTACAAGATCAATTTTGGACACCTATTTAGAATATCACGGATGACAACAGGTATCTCTAAAGCACTCAGTAAATAGTAAATGTGACTAGGCACACTCAGCTCAAGAGAAGCTGGTCAGATTTAGTCACAACACCTTGGAAAGCGAGTTGGCTAGGAACATGATGTTTCAGCTGATCATCCCATCCCCTTATGCACTCAGGAATCTTCCACAGCTTCTCCCACCACCTTTCTTTTGTGAATAAACAGGAAAAAAGATGTATAAAGCTTCATTATAAAGAATAAAAAGGAAAAAGAAACTGAAAATACTAATTAATTATCACAACACTGTTTCTGTACCAAATTAAAATGTAATAATCATGCCTTTTTAAAAAATATACAGAATACAAACTTCTCTATAACCAAAAACTTGGCTTTCCAGAAGGAAGGGGAGGTCATAAGAGGAAGTGGGCAGCATTCTTAAATCAACAAAAAGTACACTGCCACAAGAATACAACTTAGTATAAGAAAAAATTGAAGGTAAAGGCTGGACGCAATGGCTCATACCTGTAATCCCAACACTTTGGAAAGCTAAGTCAGGAAGACTGCCTGAGGCCAGGAGTTCGAGACCAGCCTGGGTAACATAGCAGACTCCATCTTGACCAAATAACTAAGCAACGGGTAGCAAAAAATTAACAAACCAAAAAAATATGAAGTAAGGGCAACAGAACAATAACTCTTCTTGGCAACAGATTTATACATATTTTCAGCATAGTCCAAATTTTGTCTACTGCAACAATATCTTTAGGAGGAAAAAGAATGAGCAAAAATACACTTAACCAAATATTCTTCTTAACTGAGTCTACAAAATTCCCAAGAAGTCAGAGTTCAAAAAGGAAATAAACACTAGAATAATGGGCTTAGGAGTATCGAAATTCCTGGAAAAAATTAACAGCATGCAGTTTCCTTTTATGTTTACATCAATGTCTTATATGCCTGCTCAGAACTTTCTGCAGTACTCATGCTTTAATTTGACTTTTCTGGTCCATGAATATTCTCAAATTAAACCAGAGGGTAGAAAGAAAGGAAGTGGAAAAAAAGACTACTTGAACACAGCACAAATCCTGAAGCTTCTTTACAAAGTGAAATTTGATGACCAACTATGTATTTTTTTTAACAAAAGCTGAAGTTTTCCTCTGGCCACCAAGAATGTCAGGTGAATTAATAGTTGAATAAACTATTTTCAAGCTCATGTTTATAGGCAAACTACTGATAAATTAACTGAAAATAACTCCTCATTAAATGAGATAGCCAAGCATCTCTACTTTGATATGTTACTAGCTTAAACCAGCATGACAAAACTTCTATTGTCTAATTCTGGATGCCAAATGTAAATAATAAAGAATGGTAAAATCTAAGGAAATAATCTAAATAGATACTAAATGTTACCATTTTTCCATCAAATTAGAAAATTTTTGGAATCACTAGCAATGTTCCAAGTTGTCTCTGCTGAAACTCACCCTTAGATGTGATTGTAGATTAAAAACTGTGGATTAATTACAGGTTTATAGCTTATGATATTTTTCAGGAACTTTTTGTCTAAAATTTATGTCACAATGAAATACTTCATATACATTTCCAAAACTGAGCTGAAGAAGAATTGAAAAGAACTATGCAACTCATATTTTCATCTCCAAATGATTTTTTCTGAACAGTCAGCATTAATTGCAATAAGAATGTGACTTATGATAGGAACATTTTCATAACACAACCTAAAATCAAATATCCTGGCTGAGCACAATGGTTCACACCTGCAAATGCAGCATTTTGGGAAGACAAAGCAGAAGGATCACTTGAGGTCAGGAGTTCAAGACCAGCTTGGGCATCAAGGCAAGACCCTGTCTCTACAAAAAACTCTAAAAACTAACCAGGTATGGGGGCTTGTGCCTATAGTCCCGCCTACTCAGCAGACTGAGGCAGGATTGCTTGAGTCCAAGTCTGAGGCTGCAGTGAGCTATGATCATGATACCACACTCCAGCCTGGATGACAGAGCAAGACCCTGTCTCTAAAATAATAATAATAATAATAATATAAAGATTGAAAAGTCAGGAGTTTTGGGAGACTGCACCTTGAACTCTTATTGGTGGGTACTCAACAAATATGTGCTGAATGACTAATAACTGAATGTATCTGAAAAAACTTCATTAAGAATTGTCTTGCCAGGCATGATGGCTCACACCTGTAATCCCAGCACTTTGGGAGGCAAAAGCAAGAGGATTGCTTAAGTCCAGGAGTTTAAGACCAATCTGGGCAACTTGGTGAGACCTCGTCTCTACAATAAATCAAAAAATTAGCCAGACGTGGAGTACGCTCCCCTATGGTTCCAGCTAGCTACTTGGAAGGCTGAGGCATAAGATCACCTGAGCCCAGAAAGTCGAGCCTGCAGTGGCCGTGAGTGTGCCACTTCACTGCACTCCAGCCTAGGCAACAGAGTGAGACTCCAACTCAAAAAAAAAAAAAGAATTTTCTCTCACTAGTTTTAAACTTCAAAATGTATCTTATTGGATGTAAAAATATAAACATTCTCTCTGTCTTTAGGTGGCCCAATCTCCCACACTTAAAAATCTGAAAAACACCAAATGCATTTTTGAGCGTTTGTAATTGCAATAAATCCCCTTGAAGAAATTTTGTCTCCTGTTTAATGGCAAAGGATGGTTACTGACAGAAGAAGACTGCTGTACGCTAGCCATAGAGTCTAAGAAAACACTACATACAATAGTAAATTTTTTAAAAAACTGTCTTGAGTTTTACCCAAATATACTTAAAACTAGAGACTGTGGGTTAGAAAACAAGCCATTATATAAAATGTGGTCATGCAAGCCCTGACATCTCTAATCAGTGTATTCTTAACACAGTTCTTACCAGTTTCTGGATGACAGAATGCATACTGACTACTTGAGGAAGAGCCCATGTTAATGTCTTCTGGACTCTGTGCTTCTTCTTCAACAAGGATGACTTCTTGATTTTCAATTTCTTCTAACTTAGGTGGCTCAAGGGTAACAATATCAGAATCATCACTGGCAGTTCCAAAACAGACACTATCCTCAGGTATCTTTTCTTCCTCTGCCTAAAGAATCATAATTTTAGAGACAGTAAATTCAACAATTTATTTAAGGGCCTTATATTTTCTATACAGTTCTAAATATATAATGGCATTAAACGTTATAGTAATTTGAGGTTAAAATAAAAGATAGTACTCCTACCCATTAGTAAAGAATTAATTATGCAATAGTAGGCTTATCTTCCAGCTTGAAAACACCACCAAACTCCTTGGCAACTCTCAGAATTAAAAACAAACCACTGTCTTCTCCTAGTGGGCTGCAGAAGTTGAGAAGCTCACCTTTACACCTCAATAACAATAGAAAGAGTTCGTTTTCTCATCAGTTACATGGGTCAATTTTAGCATATCTGTATTCAGCCAAAAAAGACAGATTAAACTTTTGTAGTTATGTATACAATAAATTTCTTTTTATTTTTTAAGAATTTATTATAGAGTTGTGGGGTACAAGTGAGGATTTACTACATTAGTGGGCTGCATGCATGTGAAGGATGGGCTTCTAGGGGGCCCTCACTGCCCCTGGTAGTGGGCCAGATATGCTTTGGTGTTGTCATGTGTCCCTCCACCCTCCTCCCTCCCTACACTAGTAATGCCCAGCAACTATAGATCCCACCTGTGTGCTAATGTGACTAGTGATCAGGGCCCACTTGAGTGAGAACATGAGTATTCAGTTCTTTGTTTCTATGACAGTTTGCTTAGTATGATAGTCTCCAACTGCATCCAAGTTGCTATGAAGACCATGATTTTGTTCTTCTTTATGGCTGCATAATACTCCATTGTGTGTGTATACCACATTTTCTTCATGCAGTCTATTTTTAATGGGCAATACATTTCATCTCCAACTGCATCCAAGTTGCTATGAAGACCATGATTTTGTTCTTCTTTATGGCTGCATAATACTCCATTGTGTGTGTATACCACATTTTCTTCATGCAGTCTATTTTTAATGGGCAATACATTTCAATAGCAATGCATTTGAATGTATCCCCCAAATTCCTATGTTAAAATGTAATCATCAATGTGATAGTATTAATAGGTAGAGCCTTTAGGAGATATATAGGTCATGAGGGCTTCTCCCTTGTGAATGTGACTGAGGTCTTATAAAACAAGGCTTCACAAAGCATCCAGTCCTTTTTTTCTGTTCATCCCTTCTTGAATATGCAACAAAGTACCATTTAGAAGCAAGAGAGCGGCCCTCATCAGACACTGAACCTCCCAGCACCTTAATCTTGGACTTCCCAGACTCCATAACTGTAAGAAATAAACTTCTGTTCCTTATATATCACCTAGTCTCAGGTATTTTTATAGCAGTACAAATAGACTAAGATACCATGTAAATTCTATCTAGCTATCTAGTTTTATCTAGAAGTAAAACTCCAAAGAACAAGAATTAGCTACCAAATTTAAAAATTAACCGTCACTTTAGATAAATATTAACAGCTTAATTTCTCGAGCTCGAGTATTTTTTGCCTGTTTGTTTTTTTGCATCAGAATCTCACGCTGCTGCCCAAGCTGCAACGCGGTGACATTCTCACAGCTACCACAGTATCAAACTACTGGGTTCAGGTGATCCTTCCACCTTAGCCTTCCAAGTAGCTGGAACTACAGGCAAGCACCACCATGCCCGGCTAATTTTTTATTTACTGTAGAGACAAGGTCTCACCATGTTGCCCAGGTTGGTCTCGAACCCATGGGCTCAGGCCACACCTCCCAAATCCTTTTGCCTCTACCTCCCAAAGTGCTGGGGTTACAGGCATGAGCTACTGCGCCTGGCTTAATTCCTCTATAAATTCAAGAATGCAACCTACTTCAAAATTAAATTATATTAGAGGTTAGAAGAACATATCTTTAACACAATACCAACAAATTACTTTTCTTTTTCTTTTCTTTTTTTTTTTTTTTGAGTTAAAGTCTCACTCTGTCGCCCAGACTGGAGTGCAGTGGCTGCTCCTGGCCACCGTAGCCTCGACCTGCTGGGCTCCGGCGATCCTTCCACCTCAGCCTTCCAAGTAGCCAGAATTACAGGCACGCGCTGCCACGCCTGGCTAATTTTTTGATTTATTGTACAGATGAGGTCTCGCCTGCCCAGGCGGGTCACAAAACAAATTGCTTTTCTAAATTAAAAGATTCCTCAATCAGAAGTCAAAATTGCTTATAATTCAAATAGACAGCAAGACATTTGCAGCCCTGGAAGGTGTGCACCCTTGTCGACCTGTGGGGACCTTGGGAGAGGAATGTAGGCCTGGTGTAGTCTCTTGTGTGGACAGAGTGAGAAGAGAACAATGCAGAAGGACCCTGGTCCAATAGTACCTTTGTAATGATTGGGCTTTAGCTATGCAACCCTGGTTGCTTCTTGTGGAATCACTGGCTATGTAAAAGCAGGTAGTGTGCCATCCCTGGATGCTGGGCTCCTCTTTGGTGGTTTAGCAGGCCTGGGTGCTTATCAGCATCTCAGGATCTAAGGAACATTTAGGTTTTCCTAGCTACATCTGGGACCTTAGCTGGCATTATGGGAAAGACATTCTACCACTCTAGAAAACTGATGCCTGCAGGTTTAATTGCAGGTACCAGTTTACTGATGGTCACCCAAAGGTGGAATTAGTATGCTGAATAGACACCATCAATAGTCATGTCCCAGCTTGGACTCATGACAAATGAAAGTCTCCTAACTTACACTGTTTTCAACGTATTAAGAAAAATAAGTGTAGCATTTTAACATATTCTGACATTAAAAAAAAAAAAAGACAGAATTTGACAGGGAAAAAAAATCAGCTGTTACACTACAACCCTACAGAAGTAACAAGCATAAAACACACGAGTTTAATGATACTCTCATACAATTTGACTCTTGTATATTGATGTTATCTCCTCTTTCTATATCTATTGGTAAAATCTCAAGGGTAAAACATTAGGTGCCAACACTGGGGGCCCTGAAGTTCCATGCCCTTCTCAAAGGAGCAGAGTGAAAAAAATCTCTTATGAGATTTAAAATATCTGTTATTTTGTTCATCTTAAAGCTCAGACCTACTTTGAAATTATGTTAAATGAAATATCAATGAAAATAAGGTTTACATAATAAAAAAATAATTCAAATAAAAAGAGATTGTACAACTAGAGGCCAAGTGCCTGTATTCCAGAACTTTGAGAGGCTGAGAAATGAGGATCACTTGAGTACAAAAGTTCGAGACCAACCTAGGTAACACAGCAAGACCTCATCTCTACAGAAAATCAGAAAATTAGCCAGGTACAATGGCGCAAGCCTGTAGTCCCAGCTACTCAGAAGGCTGAGGCAGAGGGATCACCTAAGCCACGAAGGTCTAGGCTGCAGAGAGCCATGACCATATGACTGCACTCCAACCTGGACAACAAAGTGAGACCCTGAATCAAAAAAAAGAAAAAAAGAAAAAAAATGCAACTAGAAATGAAGGCTTTAATATGTATTCTCTAAGGAATGTATTCTAATATGTATTCTCTAATACATCCACAGTGCAAAACACAAGTTTACCTCAATTCTTGACTTGGCTTCTTCGGTATCTGGATATGCAGTTTCTCCCAAAAACATTGTGCCATTTTGGCTGCTTTCTGATATAAAGCAAAGACCAATACAGTTATTTCTTCATTTAAAATACTCTGTTGACTTTTTGTAGTCTATATACAATCTAAGTAGATAAAAATCTATTCCTAATATGTTAAAGAGGACTTAATGAAATGTCACATAGCATAAAAGTCATTCCAATGCTACTAATAAATTTCATTAAATCATCAGGGGATAATCTTAGATACTATATTTGAAATTGTCAGGGGATAACTTTAGATACTAAACTGAAATCATTTAGGATTCACTAAGAACTCAAAAAGCTACTTTGACTAAGTCACTAAAATCTCTACCTTACAATATGAAATTACTTAATCCCAGGTGTTTATAAAAACCTGCTAATATGAAAAATCTATTCTCAGATGCCTAGCAACATATTTCCTGAATTCTTAAAAGTTCATTCAAGGCCAGGCTCAGTGGCTCAGCCTGTAAACCCAGCACTTCGGGAGGCCGAGGCGAGTGGATTGCCTGAGCCTGTGGGTTCAAGACCAGTTAGGACAACTTGGCGAGACCTCATCTCTAATATAAAAAATAAAAAATAGCTGGGCGTGGTAGCGCATGTCTGTAGTTCTGGCTACTAGGAAGGCTGAAGCAGAAGGATCGCTGGAGCCCAGATGTTCAATGCTGGAGCCCAGAAATTCAACCCTGGGGTGGCCATGAGAATGTATGCCACTGCACGCCAGCCTGAGTGAAAGAGTGAGACTCCAACTCAAAAAAAAAAAAAGCTCATTCAAAATTCCTAAAAATACTACTATTCTAATGGTTGTCAATGCCTGGTACCATAAGAATCAAAACTATAGCTTCAAATTATAAATGATTTATAAAAGTACATATAAACATACAGAAAAACCAACCATAAAAAAAAGAACTCAAAAGAACAAAGAAAAATAATGTCACTGTAGAAGATAAACTGCATAAGAATCTCTTCAAAGAAAACACATACAAACAGAACATTGAGTACACAATATATTTTTAATGAAAATGTTAGCCAGGAACATTGGCTCATTTCTGTAATCCCAGAACTTTGGGAGGCAGAGACAAGAGGACTGCCTGAGCTCAGGGGTTCAAGATCAGTCTGGGCAACCCGATGAGACCTTGCCTCTACAATAAATCAAAAGTTAGCTGAACATGGTAGCATGAGCCTGTGGTTCCAGCTACTTGGAAGGCTAAGGCGGAAGGATCACCTAAGCCCAGCAGGTGGAGGCTGTAGTGGCCCTGAGCATGCTACTGCAATCCAGCCTGGGTGACAGAGTGAGACTCCAACTAAAAAAGGAAAAAAAAAAAGTTAAACATGAACAGAACTTTTAAAAAATGGCCAGAAGGGCTACTCTTTCAGGTCACCTCCCACTGTGGAAGCTTTTCTGTCCTCTTAATAAATCCTGTTTTCTAAAAAAGTAAAAAAAAAAAAATGGCCAGGCATGACAGCCCATGCCTATAATCCCAACACTTTGGTAGGCTGAGGTGAGAGGATTGCTTGAGCCCAGGAGTTTGAAACCAGCCCAGGCAACATAGTGAGACCTTGTCTCTAAAGAGATTAAAAATATATAATAATTATAATAATGTCAAATATAACAAGCATATATATTTATACACAAAGAATATACACAATATGTTAACATCAATTATTTCCAGATAAAATAATTATAGGCCATTTTCCATTTCTTTTGCTTATCATTAATTTTTCCCTAACATGAACATGCATTTCTTTTCTTTTTGAGTTGGAGTCTCACTCTGTTACCCAGGCTGGAGTGAAGTGGCATGCTCACGGCTACTGCAGCCTCCACCTGCTGGGCTCGGGTGATTCTTCCACCTCAGTTTTCCAAGCAGCTGGAACTACAGGTATGAGCAACCACGTCCAACTAATTTTTTTTATTTATTGTAGAGATGAGGTCTCACCAAGTAGCCCAGGCTGGTCTCGAACCTATAGGCTCAGGCAATCCTTTCCCTACGCCTCCCAAAGTGCTGGGATTATAGGCATAAGCAACCACACCCAGCTGGAACATGCATTTCTTATGTAATTTAACTCCTCCAAAGAACAGTAAAAAACAAAAACCAAAAAACTATCTTTCAGTGTCACATACCTCCTAATAGAATACAACTTAATTTGTAAATAAGACTCCTTGACAATGTTGGGCTTGGGGCCAAGATCCCCAAGGAAATATGGAAAACTTTTAAACATATGCTAGCAAATGCATTTTTTAGGAAAAAATTGTCCATAGCATTCAGATTCTCAAAAACATCTCTGACCCACAAAAAAGAATCACCGTTCAAATGAGAATAGTAATCAACATGTAGGATGGGGGGCGGGGGGGGTTGAACAGGTATAATTTCTCCTGTGTCTGACCTTGACACACCTATTCTATTCTCCTGATGGGGATGTGTTCTGTGTACTGTATATTTTACTGCAATTTTCTTTTAAGTCAGAGTCTCACTGTATCACCCAGCCCTCGACTTGCTGGGCTCAAGTGATCCTTCCAAGTAGCTGGAACCACAAGCATGTGCCACCGTGCTGTCTCACCATATTGCTCAGGCTGGTCACAAACCCCTGAACTCAGGCAATCCTCTTGCCTCTGCCTCCCAAAGTGCTGGGATTATAGGAGTGAGTCACCATGCTCCGCCTAACTGCAACTTTTTAAAAAAGGTTTAGGGAGTAATTTAAATGTGAAAACAAGAGTCTATAGTAATTAATTGAAAGTCATAATTCTCTATATAAATAATATGAGCATCAAATCCCACAGGAAGTATATATAACATCAATGCAATACAGTAGTCAATTTCCATTTTACCAAATTCTAACCAAGCTACAGGCATATCTAAGAAATATTGTGGGCTCAGCTCCAAAACAATGCAATAAAACAAATTCATGATTTTGGTTACCCAGGGCATGTAAGTTATGTCTACACTATATTACAGTATATTAAGTGTACAACAGTATTATGTCTAAGAAAATGTACATATCTGCCTGGTGCACTGGCTGCAATAATTCAGTCACATCTTCAGGCTCCACTTCTAATTCTTGTTCTCTGTTTCCACCCCATCTCCACTTACTACCTCCACTCAAGTCTTGTACCTTTCAAAGTCATTCATAAGAGTTGAAATTAACTTCTTCCAAACTCCTGCTAATGTTAATATTTGACTTCCTCCCATAAATCACAAATGTTCTCAATGGCATCTAGAATGGTGAGCCCTTTCCAGAAGGCTTTCAATTGACTTTTCCCAGATCCATCAGAGGAATCATTATGTATGTCAATTATACCCTTAAAAGATGTATTTCTTAAATGATAAGACTTGAAAGTCAAAATTACTCTTTGATCTGTGGGCTGCAGAATGGATACTGTGTTGGCAGGAAAAAAATGACATTAATCTCCTTATACGCCAGGCATGGTGGCTCACACCTGTAATCCCAGCACTTTGGGAGGTGGAGGCAAGAGGACTACTTGAGCCCATGGGCTCGAGACCTGCCAGGGGCAACATGGTAAGACCGTGTCTCTACAATAATCAAAAAAAATTAGCCAGGCATGGTGGTACATGCCTATAGTCCCAGCTACTTGGGAGGCTGAAGCAGAAGGATCGCCTGAACCCAGCAGGTTAAGGCTGCAGCGGCCGTGAGAGTGTGACTGTACTCCAACCTGGGCAACAGAGTGAGACTCCAACTTAAAAAACAAAAAATCTCCTTATACTCTCCATCAGAGCCCTTGGGTGACCAGGTACATTGCATAACGTGTTTAAAGGAACTTTTTTTTCTTAGAAAAAGGTCTCAATTGTGAGCTTAAAATATTTAATAAATGCCGGGTGTAGTGGTTCACACCTATAATCCCAGCATTTTGGGAGGTGGAGATAAGAGGATTGCCTGAACCCACCAGCAGAGATCAACCTGGGCAACATGGTGAGGCCTCGTTTCTACAATAAACCAAGAAATTAGGGAGGCATGGTGGCACAGGCCTATAGTTCCAGCTACTTGGAAGGCTGAGGTAGAAGGATTGCTTGAGCCCAGAAGGTCAAGGATGTGATGGCCGTGAGCATGCCACTGCACTCCAGTCTGGGCAACACAGTGAGACTGTGAAAAAAAAAAAAATTAGTAAACTGTGATGTAAACAGATTTGGTGTCATAAGTCTTTGCTGTTTCAATTAAAGAGCACAGAAAGAGTAGATTTAGCATAATTCTTAATGGTCGTAGGATTTTTGCCATGGTAAACAAACACTGGCTTCAACTTAAAGTCACTGGTTGCATCATTCTCTAACAAGAAAGTCAGCTTGTTCTTTGAAGCTTGGAAGCCAGCCACTGACTTCTCTCTAGCTAGGAAAGTCCTAGGTGGCACCTTTGTCGAATAGAAGGCTGTTTCATCTATGTTGAAATTCTGTTGGTTAGTGAACCTCTGTAGCAGTTTACCCATAGCAGAACTTCTTTCAAAATTCATCAATGATCTTAGCTAGATCTTCTGGATAACTTGCTACAGCTTCTAGATCTGTACGTGCTGCTTCACTTTCGCTTTCAGGAAAGATGGTTTCTTTCCTGAAACTTCATGGACCAACCTCTGCTAGCTTCAGCCTTTTCTTCCACAACTTCCTCACCACTTTCTGCTTTCCTAGAATTTCAGAGTTAGAACCTTGCTCTGGACTATGCTTTGGCTTCAGGGAATGTTATAGCTGATATTTTATCTTCTATCCAGACCACTAAAACTTTCTCCATCTTGGCAATAAAGCTGTTCTGCTTTCTTATCATGCATGTGTTCACTGAAGTAGGACTTTTTAATTTTCTTCAAAAACTTGTCCTTTGCATTTAAACTTGGCTATTTAGCACAAGAAATTTAGCTTTCAGCCTATCTTGGCTTTTGATATGTCTTCCTCAATCAGTAAGTTAATCACTTCTAGCTTTTGACTTAAAGTGAGAGATGTGGAACTCTTTCCTCCACCTGAACAGTCAGAGGCCACTGTAGATTTATTAGTTGGCCTAATTTCAATATTTTTGTGTCTCTGGAAATAGGAAGACCCAACGAGACAGGGCAACAGCCAGTTGGGAGAGCAGTCAGAAAATACACATTTATTAAGTTCCCTGACTGACATGGGCATGGCTTGTGATATCCTAAAAGATCACTGAACACAGATCACCACAATAGGTATAATAATAATTAAAACGTTTTAAATATTGCAATAACTACAAAAATGTGACGCAGAAACATGAAGTGAGTACATGCTGTTGGAAAAATCATGCTGACAAACTTGTTTACCACGGGG
This sequence comes from Carlito syrichta, assembly GCF_000164805.1. NCBI lineage: Eukaryota > Metazoa > Chordata > Mammalia > Primates > Tarsiidae > Carlito > Carlito syrichta. The sequence goes on from NW_007251735.1 coordinate 353,381, forward strand.
TGGCCATAAACTTTCTCTTTTTTAAAAAATTTATTTATTTATTTATTTATTTTTGAGTTGGAGTCTCACTCTGTCGCTTCGGCTGGAGTGCAGAGGCACACTCACAGACACTGCAGCCTCAACCTGCTGGGTTCTGGCGATCCTTCCGCCTCAGCCTTCCAGGTAGCTGGAACTACAGGCGCGCGCTACCACGCCCAGCTAATTTTTTATTTATTGTAGACATGAAGTCTCGCCAAATTACCCAGGCGGGTCTCGAATCTGTGGGCTCAGCAATCCACTCACCTCGGCCTCCCAAAGTGCTGGGATTACAGACTGAGCCACCAAGCCCAGCCTAAATGTATTTATTTATTATAAAGATGTGGGGTACAATTCAAGGATAGATATATAAACATTGATCATGCAGGTACCCTTGTGACAAACTTTCAATATGTAATAAATTCTATCTGCTGAGTACAATAAAGCCAAGCACAATAAAAAAGGTATGCCTGTACTTTATAGTATGATAATAACTAGAGAGTAATTTAGCAACACTATTGTGATAAATTAATACTTTTGTATATTACTAGTCATTATTATGATTAACATGAATTTGTTTGGTAGTTTAATTTATATATAAATTAAGTAAATATAAATTAAACTACCAAGCAAATTCATGTTAAACTATGTAACATATAGTATTTTGTCTTGGTAACATCTGTAATACCAAAGCATATCTGAAGGTACAAACATATACTATAACTGCAAATAAATAAATCCCTGGGGCAGGTTGCTGACCCTGGGTTCTGTAGGCCTTCCCTAAATCAAACTAAAGTTCTAGTCTTCTAGCCTTAGATCTAAGTCAGAAAGTCTGCCACCTGGAAAGAAGGCAAGATTCATAATGTCATTCACACATCTTATTTTTAAAAATCAGAATTTTTAAACAACCTACCTCCCTGTTCTATCTGCAATAGTTGTAATTCCTCTTGCTCTAAAGATGAACACTCCGGGGTGAGCACACAGTTGTCACTGGCTGTGACAGAATTCACCATTTCTATATCAGACCCCTAAGGGAAAAGTGATAATTATTCAGTTATTTGCCTATTAGCATCTCAAAGCTGGATTTGACTACATGTAAACAATTCCATTATTAAAAATCCCAGATGCTGCTATGCTCCAAAGGAACAGTATCTAATCTGACAAGCTTTTGTTCAATTGGTTCCACAAGGGCCTATGGCAGAGAAATGGAAGAAAGGAGTCACAGGTTTAAATTTTTTTTGTAACCATTTTATTTATTATCTTATTATTATTATTTTCGAGTCAGAGTTTCACTCTGTAACCCAGGCTGGAGTGCAGTAGCATGCTCCCAGTCACCACAGCCTCAGCCTGCTAGGCAGGTGATTCTTCCGCCTCAGCCTTCCAAGTAGCTGGAACTACAGGCATGTTCCACCATGCTTGGCTCATATTTCTTGACTTATTGTAGAGATGAGGTCTCGACAAGTTGCCCAGGCTGGTCTTGAACCTGTGGGTTCAGACAATCCTCTCACCTCCACCTCCCAAAGTGCTGGGATTAGAGACGTGCTTTTTTTTTTCCCCCACAGGTTTAAATTTTAAGTCAGGTCAGCCCAAAAGTGGAATGCTCTATTTCATGAGCCCAAGCAATATATCTAAACCCCACAAAATAAGTAGCTAAACTTAGCTATTGTTAGATCTATAATTTGCTTCAACTTAACATTTATGGAACTAATCTAAAAAAGGCACTTTGCTAGGTATTATGGGGTATAAAAAATTCAAATCCAAGGCCAGGTGCAGTGGCTCACACCTATAATCCCAGCACTTTGAGAGGCCGAGGTGAGAGGATTGCCTGAGCCGATAAGTTCAAGACCAGTATGGGCAATTTGGCGAGACCTGATTTCTACAATAAATCACAGGCATGGTGGCATGTGCCTGTAGTATCAGCTACTTAGAAGGCTGAGGTGGAAGGATCACCTGAGCACAGCAGGTCAAGGCTGCGGTAGCCAGGACCATGCTACTGCACTCCAGCCTGGACAACAGAGACTCCAACTCAAAAAAGAAAAAAAATAGAAAAAAATTCAAATTTATAATGTATGCAGAGAAACAGACATATGCAAAAATAACTACTTGTTATGGCATTATAAACTAAGAGCGTTTAAGGGCATGGATTAAATAAACCTATCAGAAGCTGGGCTTGGTGGCTCAGCCTGTAATCCCGCACCTTTGGGAGGCTGAGGTGAGTGGATTGCCCAAACCCGTAGGTTCGAGACCCGCCTGGGCAACTTGGCGAGACCTCATCTCTACAATAAATCAAAAACTTAGCCGGGCATGGTAGCGCGTGGTAGTTCCAGCTACCTGGAAAACTGAGGCAGAAGGATCACCGGAGCCCAGCAGGTTGAGGCTGCAGTGGCCAGGAGTGGCCACTGCACTCCAGTCTGGGCGACAGAGTGAGACTCCAACTCAAAAAAAATAAAAAATAAAAAATAAACCTATTAGAATAATGAAAACTTTCCTCATAAAAATCTTAAAATTTTAATTCTGAGGTTATCTTTCCTACTTTGATGTCAGACTGTCTTTTCTTTAATGAAATAGTGAATCTTACAATTTTTTCCCTCATGTTTTTTTTGTTTTTTTTTTTTTTTTGAGTCGCAGTCTTATTCTGTTGGGTTGGACTGCAGTGGCATACTCACTGTCACTGCAGCCTGGACTTGCTGGGCTCAGGTGATCCTTCCATCTCAGCCTTCCAAGTAGCTGCAACAACAGGCAAGTGCCACCATGCCTGGCTAATTTTTTAGTTTATTATAGAGATGAGGTCTCGCCAAGTTGTCCGTGTTGGTCTCGAACCCCAGGGTTCAAGCTATACTCTCACATTCACCTCCCAAAGTGCAGAAATTACAGGTATTAGCTACCGTGCCCAGCTCCCTCTTATGTTAACTGCCAAAGTTAACCACTAAAATTGATTCTGCTTCTCCTTATGCCCCACCTTCCTTTTATCCTATAAATGGCTGACAAGTGCAATCAAAAGGTCTGAGTTCTCCTGATACACCTAACTCAAAACAGCAAATACTAAGACAAATTCAAGGAGTAGCCTTTAAGATGAGCCCTAAAGAGAATTTTGAATGTAAGACTTTGAGGTTGTCCATAGTGGCAAGAGAATGATAGAGGCTAAGGTAAGGTTAGAGTTGGATTAGGGATTCCTGGGGAAGCCAGTTCTGACTGAATCAGAATAGTAGTAATGAGAAAGAAAAAGGAAATATATATAAGAGACATTAGCAAGAAAAAGTAGAACCTGGAAAATAGATACAGAGGAAGATGGATAAAAGTACAAATATAATTTACTCTGGGACATGATGTATAATAGAGAACATGTTAATGACATACTTGGTTAATTGCCAGAGAGATTTGCTGCCTTGCTTCACCCTGCAGACTCACAAGTAAGACTGCCATAGCTGGCTTGCTCCTATATTGTTAATTATCCTTGAAAGAGAAGTAGTTGTTATGGGAGTTGATCTAACCTTTGATGAAAACAGGTTAAAAATACAAGTGTCACCCGGGCTCGGTGGCTCAGCCTGTAATCCCGCGCTTTGGGAGGCTGAGGTGAGTAGATTGCCTGAGCCTGCAGGTTCAAGACCCGCCTGGGCAACTTGGCGAGACCTCATCTCTACAATAAATCAAAAAATCAGCTGGGCATGGTAGCGTGTGCCAGTAATTCCGGCTACTTGGAAGGCTGAGGTGGAAGGATCGCCGAAGCCCAGCAGGTAGAGGCAGCGGAGGCCGGGAGCGGCCACTGCACTCCAGCCTGGGCGACAGAGTGAGACCCAGCTCAAAAAAAAAAAAAAAAAGATTTGACTATTATATTGTCTAAACCTTAAATTACCAAAGTAATTGAAAAAAAAATTCCATTTAAGGCTGGGCACAGTGGCTCATGCCTGCAATTCCAGCACTTTGGGAGCCTACATGGGAAAACTGCTTGAGCCTAGGAGTTCACAGACCAGCCTAGGCAACATAGCAAAACCTTGTCTCTACCAAAAAAAAAAAATCAAGAAAGTAGGGAGGCATGACAAGGCCACCGCACTCCAGCCTGGGTGACAGAGTGATATCCCAACTCAAAAAAAATTTTTTTTAATTGTATAAATGGGGCTGGGTATGGTGGCTTACACCTGGAATTCCAGCACTTTGGAAAGTGGAGGCAAGAGGACTGCCTGAGTCCACAGGTTCGAAACCAGCCTGGACAACATGACGAGACCTCATCTCTACAATAAAAATTAGCTGGATGTGGTGGTACACGCCTGTAGTTCCAGCTACTTAGAAGACTGAAGTGGAAGGAACCCAGCATGTCAACACAAAGTATGCAAAGTGGCTTACTGCAGTGGCCATGAATGTGCAACCGCACTCCAGCCTGGGTGACAGAGACTCTGACTTAAAAAAAAAAATTTTTTTTTTTTTTTTTTTTTGAGTTAGAGTCTCAC
>NW_007251735.1:357959-362776 GCF_000164805.1 Carlito syrichta
TTTTTGATTTATTGTAGAGATGAGGTATCGCCAAGTTGCCCAGGCGGGTCTCGAACCCGCGGGCTCAGGCAATCCATTCACCTCAGCCTCCCAAAGCGGGGGATTACAGGTTGAGCCACTGAGCCCGTCAAAAAAAATTTTTTTTTTAAATGAAGGAAACAAGTGAGGCTTATGAAATCCTAAAAGCAAATGGGAAAGCTATAGATAAATCCATTCAAACTTTGGACAAGTATAGATGATTATCTTACTGTTTTTGTTTATCAGTATACTATGATTTTTCTATAAGGAACATATATAATGACAAAATAAACCATGTGAGAAAATAAACCAATGTAATTATAGACAAGTTATGTGCCTTCATTGTACATACATCAACCTTCTATTGCAAAACTGCTTTTGTGATAGGAGTCTGGCATAGCCCTTTCCTGTCAAGTTCTGATAGAGTAGCACAACATAAGCGGAACATACGCTCTCCATCCTACTTGCTGGTCTGTTCAAATCCTGGCTCTGGTATTTTTCTAGTTGCATAATCTTGACCAAATTACTTAACCTCTCTAAGTTTTAGTATTCTTGACTATAAAAGGAGAATGAAAACAATCTATACCAAAGTGAGTTATTTAAAATTAAATGAAGCCGGGCTCAGTGGCTCAGCCTGTAATCCCGCGCCTTTGGGAGGCTGAGGTGAGTGGATTGCCTGAGCCCGCGGGTTCAAGACCCGCCTGGGCAGCGAGACCTCATCTCTACAATAAATCAAAAAATCAGCTGGGTGTGGTAGCGCACACTTGTAATTCCAGCTACTTGGAAGGCTGAGGTGGAAGGATAACCGGAGCCCAGCAGGTCGAGGCTGCGGTGGCCGGGAGCGGCCACTGCACTCCAGTCTGGGCAGCAGAGTGAGACTCCAACTCAAAAAAATTAAATTAAATTAAATTAAATTAAATGAGAAGCCTGGTGCGGTGGCTCAAGCCTGTAATCCCAGCACTTTGGGAGGCAGAGGTGATTGGACTGCCTGAGCCCATAGGTTCCAGACCAGCCTGGGCAACTTGGTGAGAACTCATCTCTACAATAAATCAAAATGTCAGCCGGGTGTGGTGGCGCATGCCTGTAGTTCCAGCTACTTGGAAGGCTGAGGCAGAAAGATCACCTGAGCCTAACAGGACAGAGGGAGACTTCAACTCAAAACAAATAAATAAATAAATAAAATGAGAATAGGACTTAGTTGCATGTGCCTATAGTCCCAGATATCAAGAGGCTAAGGTAGGATGACTGCTTGAGCCCAGAAAGTCAAAGGATACAGTGTACTGTGATCATGAATGTGAATAGCCACTGCACTCTAGCCTGGGCAACACAGCAAGATCCTGTCTCTTAAAAATATATATATATAATATTATAAGAGAATGAAAATAAAGCATAGGGCCTACCAATAATAAGCCCTCAATAAATATGTGCCTAATATCGCAAAGCTAAAGTATTCTATTTAAAATAATGTAGAAGATGCTGGCCCATGAAAAGCTTTCAGCAGTTAAGCTTAATGTAGGCAGAAACATATCCAATGGAACACATTGTCTAAATGTAAAAAAAAAAAAAAAAAATGGCCAGACATGGCTCACGCCTGTATTTTCAGCACTTTGGGAGGCCAAGGCAAGAGGGGTTTGCGACCAGCCTGGGCAACTTGGTGAGACCTTGTCTCTACAATATATCAGAAAATTAGCTGGATGTGGTAATGCATGCCTGTAGTTCCAGCTACTTGGAAGGCTGAGGCGGAAGGATCGCCTGAGCACAGTAGGTCAACACTGGGGTGGCTGTGAACATGCCACCACACTCCAGCCTGGGGACAGAGTGAGACTCTGACTCGAAAAAAAAAATACTAGCATTCAAGGAACATAGTTTACATCACTGATAAAACTGTAGTATTACAAATTACCCCATAAAAACATTAAATATCATACCTCATGATTGATGACAGTCCAACCACAAGATGAATCACTATCACTGGAATTTTCAGACATTTTTCAGGTCTACAAATACAAGAACATATTAACTTGTGAGACACTTTTTAAAAAAATTTTATAGGAAACACTATATGCAATACTACACAAAGTGGCTTACTGCGTTCCAGGTAGAATTGAGACAATCTAACCATCAATTTTCTATACACAACAAGATATAGTTGTATACCTGTATGAACAAATACAACCAAACTTCTAAGACAAGGAGATATTCCTGGACTAGAAAAGTCTTGATAGTCAAATTGTTGGAATGAAGAAGAAAGTTCGATCTGAAAGAAAATGCAGGATTTAGCCAGATGGAGGTAAAGGAAAAGGAGAACCCAATTTAAGTATGTGAGGAAGTCAAGTGTTAGGAGAATGGTGAACAGGTAAAAGATAGGAACAGTGAAGGTCTATATTTTCAATGAGCAAGGTGTAAATGAAGCATGGGTGAAGAAACCAAGAAGCAGGGGGAAATGAAAGAGCTTCCACGCCTAGCAAAATGAAGTGTGTATGTTGGCAATATGAAGCAATTTACATTTTCAAGCAATGAAGAAACATGACCAAAGAGTTTTTATGAAAATAACTATATCAACAATACTTCAGTTGCCGGGATCGGTGGCTCAGCCTGTAATCCCAGTACTTTGGGAGGCTGAGGTGAGTGGATTGCCTGAGCCTGAGGGTTCGAGACCCCCTGGACAACTTGATGAGACCTCATCTTTACAATAAAATCAAAAAAATTAGCTGGGCGTGGTAGCTCACACCTGTAGTTCCAGCTACTTGGAAGGCTGAAGCAGAAGGATCGCCGGAGCCCAGCAGGTCGAGGCTGGGGTGGCTGGGAGCGAGCCACTGCACTCCAGTCTGGGGGTGACAGAGTGAGACTCCAACTCAAAAATAAATAAATAAATAAATAAATAAACAAACAATACTTCAGTTGAATAAAAACGGTGGGGGGTGGGGAGAAAGCAGAGATTGTAGTTACTAGCAATAACCTACACTCATCATACATTGGTCAATCTTTTTTCTCCATTTGCTATCTGAAATTCCTTTAAACTTCAAAATCCAAAACCCAGCTTTTTCTTTTTTTTTTGTAGAGACGAGGTCTCATTCTGTTGCCTAGAGTGCAGTGGCACGATCATAGCTCACTGTAATCTCAAATTCCTGAGCTCAAATAATCTTCCTGTCTCAGTCTCCCAAACAGCTGGAACTGCAGGCATATACCACCAAACCTGGCTAAATTTTTTAATTTTTTTGTAGACGTCTCACTATATTGCACAAGTTGGTTTTAAACTTCTGGCCTCAAGCAATCCTCATGCCTCCACCTCCAAAATGTTGGGATGACAAGTGTGAGCCACGTACTCAGCCTCAAAACCCAGCTGGTTAAAGCAAATAACATCCTTACTGATTTGTTCTACACATTTAAATCTTATACTTCTATTATTGCACATATACTTTGAACATATTAGATCCAAAATGATAGTGTTCTAATAGAACTCTCCTGCAGACAATATGGAACTAGTGCTCAAATGAAGACAGGGCAAAAATACGGATCCGAATAATCTATTAATGATTCTAGAAACTCTTCTAAATTAATATTTTAGAGGGAAAAGAAGCAAAAAGGTGGGCCACTAAGGATAAAATTAGCATGTTTTCAGATAAATTATTCAAATCTGAAATAAAACATGAATTGTGTGACTTTTTTTTTTTAACTTTGCCAGGAAACAGCGTTTATTCCTGCTGGCATTAGCTCAGCAGATGTGCATCCAAAAGCTGAGCCAATTGTATGACTTTTAATGTTATACTATAGCATTTTGTAAAGTTCATCTGAGGTCATCTCAGGTGACTGACTGATTTTCCAAATTGTCTGATTTCCAATTTCAATTGATTAGAGCCCAGGAAGTTTATAACTCAATAATTTAAAGGGCCAGCAGACAGCAATAAAGGAGCAGCAGACAGCAGACACTCTTGCTGCTGTCCTGCCCACTGTGCCCTTCACAACATTATCTTCTCTTGAACAAATCCACCTTTTTAAATTCAAATAAAAACAACCAAAAATAATAACAACAATTTAAAGGTACACTTACAGAAACTATTAGAGTAAAATACATTTTTTCTGTCCAGTAGAGATTATCCAAAAAGGTACAGTCTGAATACCCGTAGGATATTAACCATTTTTATCTTAGCAATTTTATTTGAGCATTCCTTATTAAACTGATTATATAAATCCAATTTCTCATTCAACCAGTTTTCATGAACTTCAAAATCTTTTGATATGTATCACTGTCTATTTGTATGAGGGTTATGTTTTGTAATAATTTCAAAATTATGCATTGACATATGGGAGTACATCAAAACATATGGGAGCAATTACATTTGCAGGTGGAAAGGAGAATGATCCAAGTCTTTATAAATGAGGCTACAAACTAGGTAGCACTTTAAAATCTAAATGAACAATTATAACACTTGCCAAAATTTATTATGGAGCCAGGTATGGTGGCATATGCCTGTAATAACAGCTACTTGGGAGGCTTAGGTGAGAGAATCCCTTGAGGCCAGAAATTCCAAGGCTATATAGTAAGCAATGATGATGGCACCTATGAACAGCCATTGCACTCCAGCCTGGGAAACACAGCAAGACTCTGTCTCTCTGTCTCTCTCTATATATGTATATATGTATGTATGTATGTATATATGTATATATGCATATATACATATATACATATGCATACAAAGATCTCTGTTTACTCATTTAATAAAAAAAAGTCAAAAGACCTGATGACACTGAAAAGATTTTCCAAGCAGCCGGGCGCAATGGCTCATGCCCATAATCCT
>NW_007251735.1:363040-370653 GCF_000164805.1 Carlito syrichta
CAAAAAAAAAAAAAAAAAAAAAAAAAGGAAAAAGCATTATACAGCAAGAACAAAAACATTAAAGAATATGAGCATTCTAAAAAAGGCAATTAATGTAGCATGAAAGCAGTTTAAAAGTAGATCAACAGCCAAGCATGGTGGCTCACGCCTATAATTCCAGCACTTTGGGAGGCCAAGATGAGAGGATTGCTTGAGCCCAGGGGTTCAAGATCAGTCTGGGCAACTTGGCCAGACCTCATCTCTACAATAAATCAAAAACTTAGCCGGGCATGGTGGCGCACACCTACAGTTCCAGCTACTTAGAAGGCTGAGGTGGAAGGATCACCTGAGCCCAGCAGTTCGAGAATGCGGTGGCTGAGTGTGCCACTGCACTCCAGCCCTGGCGACAGAGTGAAACTCCAACTAAAATAAACAAACAAAAAAACACAAACACAAGAAAAACATAAAAGTCGATTAACAACATTCTATAGAGGACCGTTTTTTGGAATCTGAGACACCACTGCAGATTCCTATGATTCTTTTATTTAACTTAAAAGATTCGCCAAAAGTGAGAGTGAAGAAACCACCCAAAAAAATCTTTTAATAGTGACATTTAAGATGCATGCATTCAGCTAGGTAGAGTGGCTCACGCCTATTATCCCAGCATTTTGGGAGGCTGAGGTGAGAGGATTGCCTGAGACCACAGGTTTGAGACCAGCCTGGGCAACCTGATGAGACCTCATCTCTACAATAAAAAAAAAAAACTAGCATGTGCCTGTAGTTCCAGCGCCTTAGAAGGCTGAGGCGAAAGCCTGAGCCCAGTAAGTTAAGGTTGCAGTGGCCGTCAGCATGCTATTGCACTCCAGCCTAGGCGACAGAATGAGACTCCATTAAAAAAAAGATACATGCAGTGCAGTCAACAAAACTTTATAGAAGTTAAAAAAAAGTAGATCACATTAACACATTTGTGATCAGCAAATTTTTCACTTTCTTAACACTGAGAGCAGGTGAAAAAAAAATCTGAAGCTGGTTGCCACAAACTTCTGTCATTAAGCACAAGTGAAATGGTCTTTTCTAAATTATCACCTTTTTCACAATACAGCTGAAAGTTGCAGACATATCCAGTATTTGCCTCAAACACCACTCTGACTAGCATTCTGTACTTTATATGTTTAGTTAGATTATAAACCAAATACCTATTATTGTTTGTTTTGTTTTGTTTTTTGAGTTGGAGTCTCACTCTGTCACCCAGACTGGAATGCAGTGGCCGCTCCCGGCCACCGCAGCCTCAACCTGCTGGGCTCCAGCAATCCTTCCGCCTCAGCCTTCCAAGTAGCTGGAACTACAGGCGCGTGCTACCACGCCCGGCTAATTTTTTTTTTTATTTGTTGTAGAGATGAGGTCTCACCAAGTTGCCCAGGCTGGTTTCGAACCCGTGGGCTCAGGCAATTCACTCACCTCAGCCTCCCAAGGCGCGGGATTACAGGCTGAGCCACTGAGCCCGGCCAAATACATATTATAAGTATATAACATATATATAGTTCTTCATTTACATTGCATCATTATATCACTGTCTCACTATCACTAATAAGTTTACTGGATTCATCTTTGACCTTGGAAGTGTCATCAGCATATATTTCTTCATTTTCCATAATTATAGTAAATTAGTAGTAGTAGTAGTATTTTTGAGAAGAAGTCTCACTCTGTCACCCAGGTTGGAGTACAGTGGCACGCTCACAGCCACCACATTCTCGACCTGCTGGGTTCAGGTGATCCTTCCACCTCAGCCTTCCAAGTAGCTGGGACTACAGGTGCGTGCCAGGTTGGTCTCAAACCTGTGGGCTCATCCTCTTGCCTCCACCTCCCAATGTACTGGGATTATAGGCATGAGTCACCAGACCAGGCATTTTTTTTTTTTTTTTTTTGAGTGGGATCATTCCAGTCACCCAGGCTGGAGTGCAGTGGCATACTCATGGCCACTGCAGCTTCAACCTGCTGGGCTCAGGCGACCCTTCTGCCTCAGCCTTTCAAGTAGCTGGAACTATAGGTATGCACCACCACACCCGGTTAATCTTTTTATTTAATGGCATTAGATTATAGGAGTATGACCCCTATTGTGAACTGTGCATGTGAAGAATTTGGATTGGGCTTTCCTTATGAAAATCTAATGCCCAATGATATGAGGTGGAGCTGGGACAGTGATGCTACTAGCGCTGGGGAGCCGGTGCAAATAGATTAACATTAGCAGTGAGATTTGACTGCACAAAGACCATAATAAGTTAATTGCTTGCAGACTCATATCAAAACCCTATCAGTTTGTGGCAAGTGAGTTGATGTACTTCAACTGTACCACTGCATCTGGTGGCAGGCAGAATCTGACACTTCTTTTAGTCTGTGCATGGCCTTCCTGTTATTTTATTTACTACTTCCATCTGCATCTCTCTCTCTCTCTCTCTCTCTCTCTCGTGAGTAGCAGAATTATTTCATTATATATTAAAATGTAAGAATAACAGAAATAGCCGGGTGCAGTGGCTCACGCCTATAATCCCAGCACTTTGGGAAGCCGAGGCAAGTGCATTGCCTGAGCTCATGGGTTCAAGACCAGCCTGGGCAACTTGCTGAGACCTCATCTCTACAATAAATCAAAAACTTAGTAGTTCCAGCTACTTGGAAGGCTGAGGTGAAAGAATCACCGGGGTCCAGCAGGTCAAGACTGCAGTGGCTGTGAGTGTGCCACTGCACTCCAGTCTGGGCGACAGAGTGACTCCTACTCAAAAAAAAAAAAAAGGAATAATAGAAATATAGAAAAAAAGCACACAATAAATGTTATGCGCTTGAATCATCCTGAAACCATACCCCTGCCCTGGCCCGTAAAAAAATTGTCTTCTACAAAACCAGTCCCGTCCCTGATGACAAAGAGGTTGGGAACTGCTGCTCTAAAAGACAACATTTCAAAAGAAGGTAATATACACTGCCAACCTGGGACAATTTACTATACTTGAATTTCTCAAATCAATAAGCCTACTTCAATCAGGTCCCAGTTTAATACTTTATTTACTTGCTTGAGGGAAGGACAAACTTGGCACCTAGGCCAAAATGAGAAAGAAAAGAAAAAGATCCCCCACTGGCCATAACACCACCCTGACAATTTGGATAAGCAAAATTCTTAGGCCTACTAAAGAACCCTAATTAATTCAACTATTCTCAGAAACTTGGGTGCACTACAAAGCAAAGAAAAAAAAAGGTAACTTTCTGAGCCCCACCCTAGACACAATGAATACAAAAGCTCCCTTGTACTTTCTTTTACTACAATAGCCAGAACTTAAACCTATCCTGCGTATTTCATCTTTCATACTGGAGACATTCAATAAACAGCATAAGCAGGTAAAATATATATTATATTTGTTAGTGTATTTTCTGCTAAAGGGAAAACACAGTAAAGGGGCATTTCCTGGGACAGAGGAACTTAATTTTAAAAAGGATGATCAGGGCCAGGTTGGGTGGGTGGCTCACGCCTACAAACCCAGTACTTTGGGAAGCTGAGGTGAGAGGATTGCCTGAGCCCATGGGTTGGAGACCAGCCTGGACAACTTGGCAAGACCTCATTTCTACAATAAAAAAAAAAACAACAGCCGGGTGTGGTGGCATGTGCCTGTAGTTTCAGCTACTTGGAAGGTTGAGGCAGAAGGATCACTTCAGTGCCACTGTACTCCAGTCTTGGTAACAAAGTGAGACTCTGACTCAAAAAATAAGAATAAACCGGGCTCGGTGGCTCAGCCTGTAATCCCGCGCCCTGGGAGGCTGAGGTGAGTGGATTGCCTGAGCCTGCAGGTTCGAGACCTGCCTGGGCAACTTGGCGAGACCTCATCTCTACAATAAATAAAAAAATCAGCCGGGCGTGGTAGTGCACACCTGTAACTCCGGCTACTTGGAAGGCTGAGATGGAAGGATCACCGGAGCCCAGCGGGTGGAGGCTGCGATGGCCGGGAGCGGCCACTGCCCTCCAGTCTGGGCGACAGAGTGAGACTCCAACTCAAAAATAATAATAATAATAATAATAATAATAATAATAGTTCAGGTGAGAGATGATGGTAGTTTGGACCAGGATGTAGCAGTGAAGACAACAAGAAGAGGACAGATTATACACATTTTGAAGGTATACGCAACAGGACCAGATACACTGAATTAGGGGTATGAAGGATGACTCCTGGCCTCAGCAAACACAAGAATGAAAGGAAAACTGAGAAAGGAAGACATCAAAAGGAGGTTATGAGAAGAAATCAGTAAATTGGCTTGGGCATTTTAAATTTAAGATAGCTATTATTACATCCAAGTGGAAACACCAGGTAGGTGTCTGGAGACTGAATTCAATGGAGACCTGTGGCCAAAAAGTCATTTTAAAAACTTGGAGGCCTGGCATGGTGACTCAAGTCTGTAATCCCAGTACTTTCGGAGGCTGAGGCAAGAGGTTCGAGACCAGCCTGGGCAACTTGGTGAGGCCTCATCTCTACGATAAATAAAAAAATTAGCAGGGCTTAGTGGCACGCCTGTAGTTGCAGCGACTTGGAAGAGCTGAGAATACAACTCAAAAAAAAAAAACAAAAAAAACAAAAAAACACTTTGGTAACCGGGCGTGGTAGCTCACATCTGTTATCCCAACACTTTGGGAGGCGAAGGCAAGACAATTGCCTGAGCCCAGGAGTTCCAGGCCAGCCTGAGCCACTTGGCAAGACTTCATCTCTACAATTAAAAAAAAAAAATTACCCAGGCATGGTGGTGTGCACCTGTAGTTCCAGCTACTTGAAAAGCTGAAGGATCGTCTAAATCCAGCAGGTTGAGGCTGCAGTGGCTGTGAGTGTGCCACTGCACTCCAGCCTGGGCGACAGAGTGAGACTCTGACTCAAAAGAAAAAAAAAAAAACCACTCTGGTGGCTGCTGTCAAATCTGTAGGAATAACATGGCAACACTATCAATTTTATCTCAAAAAGTATAACTGGAATAAATGTTACCTGATATGATGGTACCCCTCATCATTCCTGAGTAGCTACATTTTACTATGAAATAGGTAAGGTTTCCATCAACCTATCTTCTAGAATTAGACATGATAGAGAAGAATGGGGTCATTATTTTCCAACAAGTCTATAATTCCGAAGTAAGGCAACCAATGGGCTGGAGGTAATGACCCCGAAAGTGCTGCTATACTATCAATATGATCAACAAGAGATTCAGTCTGAAGATCTTCCAAGAAAATATTTCTATTACACTTTTCAAAGGTTCTGGATCTTTCACCTTCCCCAAAGGACATGAAGATGCCTTCTTTAGTTGGGCACAGTGGCTCACACCTGTAATCCCAGCACTTTGGGAGGCAGAGGTGGGAGGACTGCCTGAGCCCAGGCATTTGAGAACCAGCCCAGGAAATTTGGCGACACTTTGGTTCTACAATAAATCAAAAAATTAGCCGGATGTGGTGATGCATGCTTGTGGCTCCAGCTACTTGAAAGACTGAGGTGGAAGGACCGCCTAAGCCCAGCAGGTCGAGGCTGCGGTGGCCATGAGTGTGCCAGTGCACTCCAGCCTGTGTGACAGTGAGACTCCAACTCAAAAAAAAGAAAGAAAGAAAGAAAAGACAAGGTCTATTTTAAAGTAGACGACTTGGGGCTGGGTGCAGTGGCTCACATCTGTAATCCCAGCATTCTGAGAGGCAGAAGCAAGAGGACTGCCTGAACTCAGGGGTTCGAGACCAGGCTGAGCAACATGGTGAGACTTCATCTCTACAATAAGCCAAAAAAAATGAGGTGGGCATGGCAGCACATGCCTGTGGTTCCAGCTACTTGGAAGGCTGAAGTGGAAAGATCGCCTAAGCCCAGTAGGTCAAGGCTGTGGTGGCCATGAGCATGTCACGGCACTCCAGCCTGGGTAGCAGAGTGAGACTCCAACTCAAAAAATAAAATAGACTTCACCAGGCAGGGTGCCTCACACCTGTAATCCCAGCACTTTGGGAGACAGAGGTAAGAGGATTGCCTATGCTCATGGGTTCAAGACTAGCCTGAGCAACTTGGTAAAACCTTGCTCTACAATAAATCTAAAAATTTGCCGGGCTCGGTGGCTCAGCCTGTAATCCCGCGCCTTGGGAGGCCAAGGTGAGTGAATTGCCTGAGCCCGCGGGTTTGAGACCCGCCTGGGCAACTTGGTGAGACCTCATCTCCACAATAAATCAAAAAATTAGCCGGGTATGGTAGCGCACACCTGTATTTCCAGTTACTTGGAAGGCTGAGGTGGAAGGATTGTCGGAGCCCAGCAGGTCGAGGCTGCGGTGGCTGGGAGCGGCCACTGCACTCCAGTCTGGGCGACGGAGTAAGACTCCAACTCAAAAAAAAAAAAAAAAAAATTAGCTGGGCATGGTGGCATATATCTGTAGTTCCAGTTACTTGGAAGGCTAAGGTGGAAGTATCTCTTAAGGAGCCCAGCAGGTCGAGGCTGGGTGGTCGTGAACAGTGTGCCACTGTACTCCAGCCTGAGCGACAGAGTGAGAGACTCCAATTCAAAAAAAAAAAAAAAGAGGCTGGGCATGGTGGTTAAAGTCTGTAATCCCAGCACTTTGGGAGGCCAAGGTGAGGGGATTGCCTGAGTTCACGGGTTCAAGAACAGCCTGGGCAACTTGACAAGACCTCATCTCTACAATAAATCAAAAAATTAGCTGGGCGTGGTAGCATGCACTTGTGGTCCTGGCTACTTGGAAGGCTGAGGCAGAAGGATCACCTGAGCCCAGCAGGTCGACGCTGGGGTGACCATGAGTGTGCCACTGCACCTCAGCCTGGGTGCCAGATTCCAAATCAAAAAAAGAAAAAAAGAGACACTGACTCAACAACAACAAAAATTAGAGCCAGGCTAGTGGCTCACACCTGTGAAGTCAGTCAGCACTTTTGGGAGGCAGATGCAGAGGACTGCTTGAGCTCAGGGGTTCGAGACAACCCTGGGCAACGTAGTGAGACCTCACCTCTATAATACATCAAAAAATTAGCTGGGCATGGTGGCACATTCCTATAGTTCCAGCTACTTAGAAGGCTGAGGTGGAAGGATAGCCTGAGCCCAGCAGGTCTGTAATGGCCGTGAGGCTGTAGTGGCCGTGAGGGTGCTATTTTATTTTGTGTGAGAGTGAGACAAAGTAGGAAGCACAATAATGCAGAAAACTTAATGTTTTAAGAACTCTGCAAAGAGTAATTACAGCAGAGGGTAGGGGTGACAGAGAAGGTTAGTGAGAGAAAGGCTGAGAGTGGATTTCAAAACACAAGAATGGACTGATATTCCATAAAAAGAATTCTGGACTTTAGGCCCGCACAGTGGCTCATGCTTGTAATTTCAGCACTTTGGATGGTCTAGGCAGAACTGCTTGAGTTCAGGAGTTTGAGACCAGCTTGGGCAACATAGCAAGACCTCATCTCTACAAAAAAAATCAAAAAACTAGCCGGACATGGTGGCACACATCTGTAGTCCTGGCGTTACTTGGAGGCTGAGGAGACATGATCATCTGAGCCCAGGAGATGGAGGCTGTGGTGAGCTGTGATCATATACTCTATACATACACACACACACACACACACACACACACACACACACACACACACACAAAATCT